>NC_141614.1:47681102-47753602 GCF_047967505.1 Dipteris shenzhenensis
AAGTTACTTGTAGGAGTTTCATGTAGAACTTGCATGTAGAACTCGCATGTAGGAGTTGCATGTAGAATCGCATGTAGGAGTTGCATGTAGGAGTTGCATGTAGAACTCGCATGAAGAACTTGCATCTAGAACTCGCATCTAGAACTCGCATGTAGGAGTTGCATGTAGGAGTTGCATATAGAACTCACATGTAGGAGTTGCATGTAGGAGTTGCATGTAGAACTTGCATGTAGAACTTGCATGTAGGAGTTGCATGTAGGAATCATATGTAGAACTTGCATGTAGAACATGCAAGTTGGATATCTAAGAGGGATTATTTCTAGCCATATGCAAGTACAAGCGGAGCTTTGTCACTACTCTACACACACATTCTCTTCTACTTAAGTCCATGTTGGCACAGAGACAACAGCAAGATATAGAGTAGATCTCAAAACTTTGCATGTGCCTCGTAAGGTTCTGCGACATTTTTCCATAATCCTATAAGTTGGATATCTAAGAGGGAGTATTTCTAGCCGTATGCAAGTACAAGCGGAGCTTTGTCGCTACTCTACACACACGTTCTCTTCTACCTAAGTCCATGTTGGCACAGAGACAACAGCAAGATATAGAGTAGATCTCAAAACTTTGGATGTGCCTCGTAAGGTTCTGCGACATTTTTCCATAATCCCTTGCATCCAACATATGTTCAAGTGCAAATCCATTGCAGAGCTCATATCATGGCATTCCTCCCATCAATCAACCGATGGCAAGTGGAGAACTCCCGCAGACACTCCTGCGTGGAAGCATATTGAAGACACATGGCCAAGCTTCAAGGAAGAACCTAGGAACTTGAGACTTGGATTGGGTATGGACAGTGTGAACGCATTTGGTCTCAAAAGCACCTCTTGCAGTGTATGGCCAGTAATATTGGTGAATTATAATCTTCCACCCTCTATGGTGATTAAGAAAGGACATGTTATGTTATCCCTTCTAATTCCAGGGAAACATAAAGTCAAAAATGTTGATGTTTATCTGGAGCCTTTGATTGATGAGCTAGAGGTACTTTGGAGAGGTATCGACGAGGTGCATGACCCCTTGTCATGAGACTTCAACTGCAAAGCAGTCTTGATGTGGACAATGCATGACTTCCCAAGCTATGGCGATTTAGGTAAGCACTAAACTTTTAAATATGAGTAGGCAATTGGCAAGGCACCTGATCGGAAAACCCCATTTGAGCACATCTATGGGGTTATATTTTGAAAATCTTGCATATAAAGTATTAAATATTACATGCATTTTATGAAAGTGATATTTAAGCCCAAGTTAATACTTGTTTATAGTAATTTAAACTTCTTTAAAAAGATGTCCATAAATATCTTGTTATTAATACTATAGAAACAATAGAAAGATATTGCCATATGATATAAATGTATTTAATAAGTAATTATTTATGTATAATATTATTAGATTGAGAGTGATTATGAGGGATGTTTCTTAAAGCAATGATTTTTGAACACTTTTTTAAGGTAATAACAAGGGTACAAATGGATGTCTATGAATAAGAAGATTTATGTTATGTAAAAATGAATGAGCGACTAGTCTGTATAAAATAAAAGTGAAAATACCATGTTTCCTAAAGAAATACTATTTTTTAAATCTCTTGAAAAACATGCTCGGTTAAACCTACTCATAGGTTTTTGCTTGTAAAATTGATGCATCCCCCTCCCTCCATCCCCTCCACCCCCTCCCTGTTGAGATATCAAGCTCCACTCGTGATATGCCAAGGTGACTGTTGTGCATTTATGTCACCGACTTGTTAGCTGCAGATGTAGTTGGTACACCGCCCATGAATAATAGATGGATGATGGCTATCTTTATGTACTCTAGTTAGTGGCTCAGTTAGTATGTTACCTTAGTTAGCTGAGTTTGGTTTGAGACCCACATATAGGGTTCACCTATTCTTTTGTACTTAGAGTTCTTTTGTCTTTCATATCTAAGAAGAGGAAAATTGTTTTCAGCCTCCACCTTTGTGTATATTCCCCCATTGTGTATGTGAGAAAGCTGCAAGTGAGACTCCTTCCCTCTCTCCCACTCTCTTCACATGGTATCAGAGCTTGGTTCGTGGTAAGGAGCTCAAGAAAGCAAACCAAGTTTGCGGTGTCCTAGTAAGAGGATCAGTGTTGCTTTCCTTTTTTTTCGAGTTTGGGAGAAAATATTTACAGGTAGCACAGCCGAAAAGTGCAAGAGTGCACTGTCTCAGATTGGGACGCCCTTCGCGGTGTGGCAAGAGGGTAGTATATGCTACAAGAGAGGGCAAAGTCCATGGTGAAATTATTTTTTTGATTCGAGGCCATTTCGGGGCCCATTTTGGTGGTAGAAGTTTTCCACAGGCACTCAGTAAGTGCCATGTTTTTGTTGTGCGACCACTGTTCTATAGGTTAGTGAAAAGTTATCACAAAAATTACATTGTATGCCTATGCGTAGAGATATTGGGAGTGATAGAATCATTCTTATTGCCTGCTGATGCATAATCATCACTAGGAAGTGACTATGTAGTCAAATACCACTCTCATTAGTTTTGCAGATTTGCCCTTGTGAGGCAGAAGTTGTGTCTTTTTGTAGTGACAGAATATTTTGCAGTGTTCTATAAGGGCGTCTAATGCTCTTTCATAAATTGTCACTGAAAAGATTGACAAGAACAACTTCCAAGCATGGAAGTTTAGAATGACAAATTTCCTTAAGGGAAAAGGCTATTGGGAGTTCATTACTGGAGCTAAACAAGAACCATTTATTCCTAATGTTCCCAATCAACAGTAGTTTGACGCACGTGAGTCAACATACCACACATCATTGCTTTCTTCTGCACTTGTCACAGGATTGGTCATGTGCTGCACCATAAACAAATGCTCATTTCCATCATCACCCTGTCTACTAGAGGATGCATAATTGCCTTGCTGCAATTTCCCATTCATGATGTCATTCTGCTTTTTATAGCAGTCTTTAGCCATATGACCCATTTTACCATAGTAGTAGCATTCAACATTGCTGTTTGCATTTTGGCCTCTCTTCCGTCCACCATGACCTCTTTGGCTCCCCATGCCTCTAAGGTTACCACGTCCTCCTCCATAGGACTAGTTTTCTTGAATTTACTGCATATTCTGATTTCTGCCATGGCCTCCAGATCGGCCTGCTCTACCTCTGCCTCTACCTCTTCTAGCATTTGAGTAGAAGACAACTTCTTTTGAAGTTCCTCCTAAAGAAGATGCACCACCATTTCTCTGCTCTTCAAAAATTAGAAGAGCAATCAACTCCCCAAAATCAGGAAATTCTCACGGATGGCAATGGATGTTCGGAACTGTGCATAATCCATCTTCCACTAGTGACCCAATGCAAGGAAGTGCATTTGCAATCTTCTTCACCTTCATGTGGTAGTCATTGATGCTCATATTTTCTCTCTGTACATTATGCAACTTCTACTCGAGCTGCATTGCCCTGGCTTGCGTATTTGTGCTATACATTTTTGTCAAAGTATCCCATGCCTCCTTTGGTATGATTGCATCCTGAATATGCACAATCATAGAATTTGAAATACTGATAGACAGCTAGTACATAACTTTCCTGGCTCTCTCATGCCAGCCTGTAAATTCTTGCAACTCCTGTTGATTGCGAACATTAGGAATAACTGGCTCTTGTTCAGCTCCAGTAATGAACTCCCAATAGCCTTTTCCCTTAAAGAAATTCGTCATTCTAAACTTCCATGCTGGGAAGTTGTTCTTGTCAATCTTTTTAGTGACTATATGTGAAAGAGCATTAGATGCCATTACAGAACACTACAGAAATATTTTGTCACTTCAAAAAACACAACTTTTGCCTCACAAGGGCAAATCTGCAAAACTGACAAAAGTGGTATTTGACCACACAGTCACTTCCTAGTGATCATTTTGCATCAACAGGCAATAAGAATGGTTCTGTCATCCCATAGGCATACAATGCAATTTTTGCAGAAACTTTTCACTGACCTATAGAACAGTGGTCACACATAAAATACAGGGCCTTTCTGAGTGCCTGTGGAAAACTTCTGCCACCAAAACGAGCCCTGAAATGGCCTTGTAGCATATACTGCCCTCTCACCGCATCGCGAAGGGCATCACAATCTGAGATAGTGCACTCTTGCACTTTCCAGCTGTGCTACCTGCAAAGATTTGCTCCCAAACTCAAAAAAGGAAAGCAACACTGATCCTCTTACTAAGACACCACAAACTCTGTTTGCTTCCTTGAGCTCCTTACCACAAACCGAGCTCTAATACCATGTGAAGAGAGTGGGAGAGAAGTAAGGAGTCTCACTTGTAGCTTTTTGGCATACACAATGGGGGAATACACACAAAGGTGGAGGCTGAAAACAGTTCTCCTCTTCTTAGTTGTGAAAGCCAAAAGAACTCTCTCTAAGTACAAAAGGAATAGGTGAACCCTATATGTTGGTCTCACACCAAACTCAGCTAACTAAGGTGGCATACTAACTAAGCCACTAACTAGAGTACATAAAGATAGCTATCATCTAGCTAATATTCATGGGCCGTGTACCAACCGCATTTGCAGCTAACAAGTCATTGACATAAATGCACAACGGTCACCTTGGCATATCACGAGTGGAACTCGATGTCTCAACATTGCTTACCTAGGCTTGTGTATCCCCATGACAAATAGGTCAAGGTGATTGTTCAGATCAGATCAAGAGTTAGTGAGGTTGGAGCTGGAGCTAGGGAGGTTGGAGATGGGAGTTGGGGAGATTTGGGCTAGAGTTACAGTGGGTGGTGGAGTGCGTCCTTGGAGTTGACTCTTTATAATTGATCATATATCTATTTGATGAAATACCAAATAAAGTACTGCATGGTCCTCAATCTTCCCCTATAATTTAAAACCACAGGTTTGCAAGATATATGATATAAATTTTATAACATTTTGAGCAAAGACTAATTTAGAAGGTGATAGTTTACATACCTCAAATGATCCCAACCACCATACGTGCTTTTCTAACTGTGGACATTGAAGTACTTTGAGCTGGACTTTGTGATCGATTGATCAAGTGCTCGATTCATCAAGTGATAGAAACTCTCTTCAAATGTGATACTGTAGAAGTCAACCATTAGTCTCTACAATTGTTCAAGATCTACAAAAATATTATTCCAAGCATTATATGTAGTGCTTCCCTTTTCACTTTCATATACACTTTTGATACGAAAGTACTGTCCAATGAACTTATCAATTTCTTGGTTGAGATGACCTCATTCCTTCCACACTTGTGTTGGTGGTGGTAACAACACACATTTTATCCGTTGATCTTTTAATGTTGATGACACAACTCTAAATATTGAAGCATATCCCTTTCTACTCACTCTGCTCACATCCAGAGCCTCTTGAATTTTCGTGACATCATCTTTACTTTCCGATACAAAGTCTTCAAGGACCTCACGTTTTACCTTCTTAAACTTCTTTTCCTCCAGAATGTTCTTTGCAACAACAATGGAGACTAAACCCTTCATTTGTTTGACCCTACATGCAGAGAGAGAAGCTCTCCAACTTGTATATATACCCCATAATGGAATGAAGCCCACACTCTTTGGGGCATTGTGTTGTCTACTTTGGTATTCCAAGCATTTGTCTCAAGTGTCCATGCTTCCTTGCACTCCACATCCAAAAGCATGTCATAACCTTGCAACTCCTCCTCCCCTCTCCTCCAGCCTTGCAACCCACCCTCTCCCTCCTCCTCCTCCCTCCTCTCTCCCCCATGCCCTTACACCTTCTTCCTCTCCCACTCCTATGCTCCCCCTAAACCCTTTGTTCCTCATCCCTTAAAACTTTAGCGGTGTCTTGGTAAGAGGATCATTGTTGCTTTCCTTTTCGAGTTTGGGAGCAAATCTCTATAGGTAGCATAGCCAGAAAGTGCAAGAGTGCACTGTCTCAAATTGGGATGCCCTTCGCGATGTGGCAAGAGTGTAGTATATGCTGTGGAGGGCATTTCGAGGCCCATTTTAGTGGCAGAAGTTTTCCGCAGGCACTCAAATAAGTGCCCTGTTTTTGCTGTGTGACCATTGTTTCGCAGGTTGGTGAAAAGTTGCCATAGAAATTGCATCGTATGCCTGTGCACAAAGATATTGGGAGTGACAGAATCATTCTTATTGCCTATTGATGCAAAATCATCACTAGGAAGTGACTATGCGGTCAAATACCACCTTCATCAATTTTGCAGATTTGCCCTTGTGAGGTAGAAGTTGTGTTTTTTGCAGTGACTTGTAATGGCGTCTAATGCTCTTTCACTGATAGTCACCGAAAAGCTTGTAGCATGGAAGTTTAGAATGACGAATTTCCTAAGGGAAAAGGCTATTGGGAGTTCACTACTGGAGCTGAACAAGAACCAGTTATTCCTAATGTTCCCAATCAACACGAGTTGCATGCATTTAAAGGATGGCATGAGAGAGCCAGAAAAGTTATGTACTGGCTATCTATCAGTATTTCAGACTCTATGATTGTGCATATTCAGGATGCAAGCATGCTGAAGGAGGCATGGGATACTTTGACAAAAATGTACAACACAAATACACAAGCTAGGAAAATGCAGCTCAAGTAGGAGTTGCATAATGTGCAGAGAGAAAAGATGAGCATCAATGACTACCACATGAAGGTGAAGAAGATTGCAGATGCACTTGCTTCTATTGGGTCACCAGTGGAAGATGATGATTTAGTTTCTGTGACCTTGAATGGTCTAGGAAAGGATTATGCACAGTTCTGAACATCCATTGCCATCCGTGAAAAATTTCCTGATTTTGAGGAGTTGATTGCTCTTCTAATTTCTAAAGAGCAGAGAAATGGTGGTGCATCTTCTTCAGGAGGAAATTCAAAAGAAACTGTCTTCTACTCAAATGCTAGAAGAGGTAGAGGCAGATGTAGAGCAGGCCGATCTGGAGGCCATGGAAGAAATCAAAATATGCAGCCAATTCAAGAAAACCATTCCTATGGAAGAGGACATGGTAACCTTAGAGACAGGGGGAGCCAAAGAGGTCATGGTGGATGGCAGAGAGGCCAAAATGCAACATCAATGTTGAATGCTACTACTATGGTAAAATGGGTCATATGGCTAAAGACTGCTATAAAAAGCAAAATGACATCATGAATGGGAAATCGCAGCAAGGCAATTATGCATCCTCTAGTAGACAGGTTGCAGCACATGACGGAAATGAGCATTTGTTTATGGTGCAACACATGACCAATCCTGTGACAAGTGCAGAAGAAAGCAATGATGTGTGGTATGTTGACTCACGTGCGTCAACAAACTACTGTTGATTGGGAATATTAGGAATAACTGGTTCTTGTTCAGCTCCAGTAATGAACTCCCAATAGCCTTTTCCCTTAAGGAAATTTGTCATTCTAAACTTCCATGCTTGGAAGTTGTTCTTGTCAATCTTTTCAGTGACAATTTATGAAAGAGCATCAGACGCCCTTATAGAATACTGCAAAATATTCTGTCACTACAAAAAGACAACTTCTGCCTCACAAGGGCAAATCTGCAAAATTGATGAGAGTGGTATTTGACTACATAGTCACTTCCTAGTGATGATTATGCATCAGCAGGCAATAAGAATGATTCTGTCACTCCCAATATCTCTACGCATAGGCATACGATGTAATTTTTGTGATAACTTTTCACTGTCCTGTAGAACAGTGGTCGCACAACAAAAACATGGCATTTACTGAGTGCCTGTGGAAAACTTCTGCCACCAAAATGGGCCCCGAAATGGCCTCAAATCAAATAAATAATTTCACCATGGACTTTGCCCTCTCTTGTCGCATATACTACCCTCTTGCCACACCGTGAAGGGCGTCCCAATCTGAGACAGTGCACTCTTGCACTTTTCGGCTGTGCTACCTGTAGATATTTTCTCCCAAACTCGAAAAAAAAGGAAAGCAACACTGATCCTCTTACTAGGACACCGCAAACTTGGTTTGCTTTCTTGAGCTCCTTACCACGAACCAAGCTCTGATACCATGTGAAGAGAGTGGGAGAGAGGGAAGGAGTCTCACTTGCAGCTTTCTCACATACACAATGGGGGAATATACACAAAGGTGGAGGCTGAAAACAATTTTCCTCTTCTTAGTTATGAAAGACAAAAGAACTCTAAGTACAAAAGAATAGGTGAACCCTATATGTGGGTCTCAAACCAAACTCAGCTAACTAAGGTAACATACTATATGGCTAAAGACTGCTATAAAAAGCAAATGACATTATGAATGGAAAATTGCAATAAGGCAATTATGCATCCTCTAGTAGACAGGGTGATGACAGAAATGAGCATTTTTTTATGGTGCAACACATGACCAATTTGTGACAAGTGCTAAAGAAAGCAATGATGTGTGGTATGTTGACTCAGGTGCGTCAAACCACATGAGAGGTCATGTAGAATGGATGCAGGATACAAGGAAAATGGAAAGACCAGGATTTGTGGAGACTAGTGATGATACTGCACATCCTATTGTGCAGATTGGTAAAATTCATTTGTCCATGAAGGATGGAAAAAGAAATACCTGTCTGATGTATTTCATTGTCCCGAATATCACCAAGAACCTGGTTTCTATTGTCAAATGGTTGAGTAGGGCTTGCAAGTCAGATTTAATCCTCATGGATGTTTTGTTGAGGATATGAAAAATAAAGGTTGCTTGATAGCAAAAGCGAAGAAGAAGGACATGATGAAATGGAAAGACCAGGATTTGTGGAGACTGGTGATGATACTGCACATCCTATTGTGCAGATTGGTAAATTTCCTTTGTCTATGCAGGATGGGAAAAAGAAATACCTGTCTGATGTATTTCATGTCCCGAATATCACCAAGAACTTGGTTTCTATTGGTCAAATGGTTGAACAGGGCTTGCAGGTCAGATTTAATCCTCATGGATGCTTTGTTGAGGATATGAAAAATAAAGGTCG
Source organism: Dipteris shenzhenensis (assembly GCF_047967505.1). Classification (NCBI taxonomy): domain Eukaryota; kingdom Viridiplantae; phylum Streptophyta; class Polypodiopsida; order Gleicheniales; family Dipteridaceae; genus Dipteris; species Dipteris shenzhenensis. The sequence continues at coordinate 47,690,059 of NC_141614.1, forward strand.
CTTGATAGCAAAAGCAAAGAAGAAGGGCAGGATGTTTACATTGGATGCGGACATGCGTAAATTGAGTGCAACAATGTTTGCACATGGGACCGGTGTAGTTGCAAATATTGATATCTGGCATAAATGCATTGGTCATGTTAATGTACAGTGACTTAAATTAATGCAGGCCCAAAATATTGTTGCAGGATTGCCTAAGTTCAAGGTTGCAAAAATGCATAAGGTATGTGAAGCCTATCAATTTGGAAAAAGGGCAAGGAAACCATTTCCTAGGCATGTTCAAGAGAGTAAGAGGCCATTGAAATTAATCCACTCTATGTGTGGACTACTAAAGCTGCATCTATTGGAGGCTGTCATTATTTGGTCACTTTTATTGATGACTACAGCAGAAAAGTTTGGGTGTATTTTATAAAAAAGAATAGTGAAGTGTTTGGGCATTTCAAAGCTTTTAAAGCTATGGTTTAAAAAGAAATAAGCTTGCAAATAAAATGCCTAAGGTCAGATAAAGGGGGAGAGTACCTCTCAAATGAGTTTGCAAGGTTCCTGCAGGAGCATGGCATAAAGCAGCAATATTCATGTAGTCAGACCCCACAGCAAAATGGACTTGCAGAAAGAAAAAACAGGCATATTGGAGAGGTATCTTGTGCCATGCTCAACAAAAAAGACTCCCAAATTGTTATTGGGCTAAAGCAGTTGCTACAGTAGTCTACATAATGAACAGGACTCCCACTGCAGCAATACATGGCATGATGCCAGAGGAGAGGTATACTGGTAGGAAACCAGATATTTCTCATTTAAAAGTTTTGGGTTGCATTGCCTATGTTCATGTGCCAGATGAGTTGAGATCGAAGTTGGATCCAAAAGCTGAGAATTGCATCTTTATTGGTTATTCTTTGCAGCAGAAAGAGTATATATGCTATAACCCCTCTACTCGTAAGTTTACAATGAACAGAGATGTTGTTTTTTATGAGATGAGCAGCTGGTATAAACCAGTAAATGTGATTGATGATGTAGATGCACAAAATGGTAATGTTGCACAGAATTCACAGCAGCAATCACAAAATATTAGTGGACCTATAGTGTCCTCCAGCAGTGGTTCACATACTTCACCATGGACATGCAGATTGAGATCAGGAGAATCTCTTCAAAGCAATACAGATAGTGGTATGCAAGTTTCACAAAAAGGAAAAGAAAAGTAGAGCAGTATTCTGGTCCATGCCATCAATGGTGATGCACATGGACTTATCGACATGTGAAATAGCTTCCTCTCTCTGCTGCTCACATTTATTATGTTCAATGGCATTTTTAAATTCATCACATGTGTTACATTTTGACATCCTTTGCTTTGATGGTGTCTTGACATGGCCAAAATATCTACGCCAAATATCTGACACGTCCATCTAGCATTGTTTGTTGAAGATGAGGCTGCATGGTCTTCGAGAACTTGCTTTAATGTTGCGGTTGCATTTATAGTGCTTCCATGGCATTTAAGCTTGTAGGTATTTCCATGAATTGTATGAACCACTTTTTCTTTCACCTCTGCCCAGATGGTCCAATATGTGCCGTGTGATAGTCCAGTTAACCATTGATATCCTCAATTGCAAATGGGTCTCCCATTAACCATGGGTTTCAATCTAGGTTTACAGTGTCTTGTGCTCAAATCTTGATTAGTTCCTTGATGAAGAAAGCATGAAAACTCTTGAAGAAGATAGTTATGTCTATAAGGCACTGTCTTACTCCAAATACCAACGTATGGCTGCACAATCATCTTTCCCAACTTTTCTAATGCAAAGTCTCTTGCAACAAACTCGCATAAGCATCCTTTCCATATTCTCCTAGGATAGCATTACATATCTCTTTGGTTCTAGAATTGATGCCATGATTCTTCGCCTCTTCACACTCACATACTTTCTTTTTGTAAAGAGTGTCTTGCGTTTTCTAGTTGTAAGACCATAAAACCTCAAATCCATTTCCCTTGAATCTTCATCTTTATAATCAAATGCTGTGTGGGCTTGAGAATTATTTGATACCTTATAATATCTTGGAAATGGCAATCTGGTAGACATGTTCATTGATGTCAATTTGTTGCCAATGCCTCTTGAATTTTGTGGTTGAACTGTTTCTCCTTCGTATCTCAAGATTCTCCCATCTATATTCTCTGGCATGCTAGCAACAATATTACAAACAACATGACAAGTCTCAGATTCTCTGCCCCTTTTGCCTTGTGTTTGAGTGGTAACATCATGATCATTGTCACTAATATCATCAATTCCTGTTATTGCATCACTTATCCCATCGATCTTTGTGTGTATTTTTCTTTGTGGTCCCATCTTATTATTCTCAACACAAGACAAGTCTTCTATATCAGTAAGCATGTTTGAGTCACTTGCAACACAAGACAAGTCTTCTATACCAGTGAGCCTGTTCGAGTCACTTGCAACACACGACAAGTCTTCTATACCAATGAGCCTGTTCGAGTCACTTGCAACACATGACAAGTCTTCTATACCAGTGATCCTGTTCGAGTCACTTGCAACTCAGGACAAGTCTTCTATACCAGTGAGTATATTTGAGTCACTTGCAACACAAGAAACCTTTTATAAATCAACATATGTTACTATAATGTCCTCAATACCTGTGAGCATGCCACTATGATACTCTTGATTACTACTATTGTTTCTTATCAATTTGGATCCCATTTGTGTCCTTTTCTTTTGATAATATTCTATTGTGTCTTCCATGACATTGAAGGAAATTGTCTTGGGCAAACTTGATTTCAAGAAAGCTAACCCCTATTTACAAGTACTATGAACTTGTAGTTGAGATGTAGTATTATGGACGTCTAAATGTGAAGTACTATCCATTGCATTTTGAATGACACCTGCACTAGTCAACTTAATTATCTCCACTATACAGAGAAAACTTTAAGCATAGCCCTTAAAGTTTCCAATTGCTAAAACTTCTCTGGAGCAAGATAACATCTCTACTTTTTCCCCTTCAAAATAAGTTTTCTTGATATCTTGAAAGTATGTCTTTGGAACAATTTCATCTCGGTCCCAGAGTGTTCTATGTGCTTGCATATCAAATATGTCACATTGTAAGATATCTCCCAATGTTTCAAAGTCTCCATGTGGATATTTTAAATGTACTTCAGGATTTACAACGTTGGTGATTATCACCACACGTCTTTTCTCACCACAACGTTGGAAATGACACACATTCATAGGATCAAGACTATGAATTCGTCCAAAAGCCACCACTTCATTCTTCTTATATAACACCACATCCATACCCTCTGTTAGGGTAAATACCTATTTTATGTACAAAAATATATTAGCAACTCAAAATGAACATAATAAATAATCATTGAGCTTATTATTACTTAATAACTTCTATATCAAAACTAGCAGAGAAGGCATTAAGCCTAAACCCTATATCCTAAACTTTAAATAATTAATACCAAAACATCTTAACCACCGTAAATCCTAAACTTTAAACATTTAATTCCTAAACCCTAATCCCTAAATCCTAAACTCCTAAACAATAAATCCTAAACCTTAAACCCTAAACTCTAAATCCTAAATCCTAAATCCTAAATCTTAAATCCTAAACCCTAAACCCTAAACCCTAAACCATAACCCTAAAATACAACCAAAATTTAATGAATTTTTTTAATTTGTGCAACAGGTTGGATATATCCCCCAACCTGTTGCTTGAGCAACAGGTTGGGGGATATATCCAACCTGTTGCACAAATAGAAAATTTTCCTTATTTGTGCAACAATTTGATATACAGTTGGGGAATATATCCAACCTATTGCACAAGTCAAGAATTTTCTTGATTTGTGCAAGGTTGGATAGACCCCCAACCTATTGCTCGAGCAACAGGTTGGGGGGTATATCCAACTTGTTGCACAAATCAAGAAAATTCTTGACTTGTTCAACAGGTTGGATATACCCCGCAACCTATTGCTCAAGCAACAGGTTGGGGTCTCCAGCAACAGGTTGGGGTCACGCCAACTGAGGCCTGTTGTTGGATATATCCCCCAACCTATTGCTTGAGCAACAGGTTGGAGGGTATATCCAATCTGTTGCACAAATCAAGAAAATTCTCGATTTGTGCAACAGGTTGGATATACCCCCAACCTGTTGCTTGAGCAATAGGTTGGGGGGGTTATATCCAACCTGTTGCACAAATCAAGAAAATTCCTTGATTTTTGCAATAGGTTGAGTGCACCATTAACCTATTCCACTTGCAACAGGTTGGGGGATATATCAAACCTATTGCACAAATTGAAAAAAATCATTAAATTTTGATTGTATTTTAGGGTTAGGGTTTAGGGTTTAGTATTTAGGGTTAAGGATTTAGGGCTTAGGATTTAAGATTTAGTGTTTAGGGTTTCAAGTTTATGATTATGTTTTTAGGGTTTAGGAGGGTTTAGTATATACGATCATGAGCTTAGAGTCTAGAATCTAGGGTTTAGGATTGAAAATTAGGTTTTAGAATTTAAGTTATATGGGTTAGGGTTTAAGGTTTAGGGTTTAGGGATTATAACTATTATATAAGTTTAAGAGCTTAGATTGTATAACCTAAGATTTAGGGAACTTTAGGATTTAAGATTTAGGGTGTAAAATTTAAGGTATATAGACTATATAAAATATGCATTCCAAAGTATTTAGTTTAGATATATATAGACTATATGTTATATGCTTTCCAAAGTGTTTTGTTTATAGGTACGGTCCTTTGCAAAGGCTTTACTTTAAGTAAGTATAAGTCTACCTAGTCAAAGTATCCTACTAATTAGGGACAAGCACATAGGCTAAAAGCACACCGATTCATATTTTACATTCATGCTGCATGGTGTATCAGAAGGTATGATCCTTTGCAAAGGCTTTACTTTAAGTAATTATAAGTCTACCTAGTCAAAGTATCCTATTGATTAGGGACAAGTACATAGGCTAAAAGCACACCGATTCATATTTTCTTACATTCATGCTGCATGGTGTATTAAAAGAAATGAAAAAGTATGTGATAAGAAATATTCAGAAGAAATATGTATTCCATATCATGGATACCATGGATATCTGGTGGTTGCTAAAGTAAAAAAATGATATGGATGCAATGATACTATAGTTTTGCGCAAAGCCTTAAACATGATTACCAAAGCACATAATTTTAATAAAAACATCAATGCTTTTTGGCAAACCCACATATACAAAAATTAAGTGAGGTGAGGAGAATGAGATAATATATAAAATAGTTTTGCCGATAGATCTCATCTTCAATGAGATCAAGCCTTGCCAAACTATCTACTTCAAAATCCAAACCAATGTTGAGATCTACAAATACATTCAGCCCACTACTACTTGTGCTACTCATGTTCTCATCGAAATTAGCATCACCAATGTCAGGCTCGTCCTCATGGGTAATGGCTTGATATCTATATCTCCTATCTCATGATCATCCTCCTCTCTCGTATCATGATCATCATCACCTCCATGGCCATGATCATCCTCCATACGTTCCATATTAGTAAATGTACTATACATCAATTTGGAACGTGGTGTAATAGGTATGACATGCCACCACCTATTATTATCCACCATTGGTTTTGATAGACAACCTAATTCAAACACAAATACAATCATGTTATTTTCCTTGCATCGAAGGTATCAAATATTTAAAAGTAAGTATTTTATATATGTGTATAGTACCTGATCACATTGTTGCAGTAGTACTCGTATGTCCTTGCTTTGCCAAAACTTTGTGGATGTCAATAGCTACAAATCCACTTGCATGGCATTTGATTGTTACATTAGGGCCTGTTTCCACCACATCCTTAAACCACTTGACATCCAAAACATACACAAAGAAGCGTCAAAAGTCAAGCTTAATAATATCTTGGATTATGCCACAATAATCATCCATGGCTCCATTGGCTCCCTCAAAGCTATCAATGATGCCACAATCTTGTGTGTTTCTCTTATCATCAATCCGTTGTGTCAGAAAATTCTTACCCTCACACCATATAGCATTGAACATAGTACACTACACCAAGACAAAATCAATTGAATAAGCAATCTAAATTGTTGACTTATGCATAACATTCTATATACCGACCTTTTTCATGCATCCTCTAGCATACTCCCATTCTTCCATTGTGATATGCATCCCCTCATCTCTCTTTGCTCTCTCCATTTTGTCAAGTAGCCAATCCACATGAATATCATCCTTAGGCCTTCATCATCTCTCCATATTCGTGGGAGAGAGCTATCCACATCAACAAGAAACTCAAAAATATATACAAGTGACTCTTGTACCAACCAACACTTGGCCATACTACCTTTGGGCCTTGCATTTTGCATCATGAACCTCTTCAAGGTCTTCTAAAGCGCTCAAGGAAGAACAACCATCGTGCATGTACAGCGCCACATATAGCAATCTCATCCATCAAGTGCACTATGAGATGTAGTTGGCTTGTGAGAATAGAACGCGGAAAGGTGGTGGGATCCTCAAGCATGGTGGGATCTATTTCCTTTGAGCTCACATACCTAAAAAGAAAAAAGTGCACCATATTAGCAATATGAAAACCTTGCATGGAGCATTGATACGCTTCACATTTTGTATAGTATAAAGTACCTCACAAGCTCGCCCATCTTGTAAATACAATCCTTCACGTCCTTCGATGCACTACGAGAAATGCTAATAGGTAGTATGAACTGAACACACGAGCGATGGTTGATTAGTTGCTTCTACACTCACAAATTTGAAAGGAAAAAGAGATTATGCTAAGTCATACTTACTTGGAGCATCTTGTGCCAATCATGAGATTTCAAGCCATATAATTGCTCCACACCTCTTTTCTTGCTCTTTGTGAAGGCCCCCTTCAAACCAATGGGAGTACGAATTGTAGTGATAGCTCGCTTCACCGCCACCATCTCTAGATTTGATAACTTCCATGGTGCACGTGGTAAAAAGACACGCTTATTTGGCCTTTCTTGTGGCCAACCTTCATGCATCCTCCCTTTGGTGCATAGATCCTCCCTTATGCCTGCAGAATCTCATGTCCCATTCAAATGTTCCCAAATGGTAGACGCCACATTCTTGAAGATATGCATGGGATCAAGAATCCACAAGTTTTTCTATCTCATTTGATATTTGAACTACCGAGGTACCTAAATAGGCGAAGCTGTTTGCTGGTTTTAACTATATTTTTGTTATTCCTGAATTTTCAAATAAAAATTATCTCTACCCCCGTGAAGAATAAAACTCTCTCTCTCTCTCTCTCTCTCATTTGTAAAAACATATAACTATAAACAACCAAATGTTCAATAGTATGACAATCATTTAATTTAATTGACATTTATGATATATATGTGTACAAATAAACTTATTTTAAATCAATTTAATTAAAATATAATCACTATCTTCATCAACCAATATTTATATAAATTTCAATGACTATGTTTTTTTGACTAAAATGTATTCAATGTACATAGTTAATTGTAAGAAAACAATACAATGTCTGTGCTCAACAGATAACAGGATCTCGTATGCAAGAGAGAAAAGCAGATAGTATGGAGAATCTAAAATTTGATTACTATAAAACTGATACAATAGATGGCGCTACCTCCCAGCCGTGCGCTCCTATGAGAGAAGCTTCGATGGTGTGCTAGAAACAGTAGAGGACAGAGGCTGGATGCTAAGGAATCGGGGTTGTTGTAGCCAGTGATAATAATGGGCTTCAAGGGCTTGCTCTTATATAGCCACCAGTCGTAGTCAGTTAGGCTCAATTGGGAGACCAACCTAGTCTGCCCAAACCGGCCGACTGGAGGTCAGTCCCGAAATAGGCCACCAACCACACGATAGAACCGTGGCACAAAATAGAGCAACTAACCTATGGTCTCCGTTCCGGCCCATAGCCATCCGAGATCATCTCGGGCTCCAAACGGGCCCCGCAACTCGAGAGTGGGCTGCCCCGAGAAATGCTCCGTCTATCCTTAATGCGGTCAGTCATGGGATGCCTTCTCGCACTTGCATGTAGCCTAGTTGGCAGTGTGTCAACTCTATCTGAAGCTGTCTAGCCATCAGGCCACACATGGCCCCCATCTGGTGTCCAAACCACGACCTACCGGATAACCGAGCTATTCAAATGCCTTCTCCTCATATGGGGGTCTTACAAGTAGAGTTAGCTAGTTCCTGCGTAGTTACATGAGAGTGGAGCATTGATATCTAACACCTCCCCTCAATGTCCATCTGCAAGTGAACTTACTTTTCGGCCCAATGCCAAGTCGATGAAGATGCCTCTCTAGCAAGTCTCTTCCAAGAGCCTTCGTGAAGATGGCCGCAGCATTCTCTGTAGTCAGACAGTACACCAAGTCGACCTCTCCATCCATGATGAGATCGCGTATAAAGTGATATTGAATCTCAATGTGTCTTGTGCGAGCATGGAACACAGGGTTCTTTGCGATCGCCATGCAACTCTGATTGTCACATGATAACTGCGTAGGCTTGTTCTGCACTGCACCCATGTCCCTAAAAATCCTCCTCAACCACACTGCCTCACAAGAAGCAAAACATGCTAATTTGTACTCAGCCTCAGTAGAAGAAAGAGCAACTGTAGGTTGCTTCTTGCTGACCCATGACAAAGCTCCAGATCTAAGTGAGAAACAGTAACCTGTCACTGATCTCCTGCTATCCATGTCTCCTGCCCAATTCGAGTCAGAATCTGGTCAAGATGTTGTCCTTGGTATAGATGATGCCATAATCAACTTTGCCTTTGATGTATTTCAACACCTGCATCCCTGCCGTCCAATGGTTCTCCCGAGGCTTATTGGAAAACCTGCTTAGTACACCAGTCGCAAAGCTGATGTCCGGCCGTGTGTTGCACAAGTAAATCAAGCTGCCCACAAGATTTTGTACTTTGCTTCGTCCATCAGTGGTGATGAATCCTCGTTTGAGAGCTTCACATCAACCTCCATAAGGGTGCCAACTGTCTTGCACTCAGCCATGCCAAATTCCTTAAGTATCTCTCTAGCATACTTCAGCTGTGAGATGAAGATCTGTTTTGGCTCTTGCCAAACTTCAATCCCCAAACAAAAATGCATCAGTCCGAGGTCTGTCATTTCAAACTCTCTTCCTAGCAAATGCTTTGTCTGCGAGATCTTCTCTTCATGGTTTCCTGTTATGACAAGGTCGTCCACGTAAAGGACCACAATCATACACCTACCTCCTTCTCTGTAGTTATATAAATTTGCATCAGATGGGCTCCTCCTGATGAACCCATTTTGCAGAAAGTAGGCATCAATCCACTGGTACCACGCTCGTGGGGCCTGTTTCAGCCCATAAAGTGCCTTCTTTAGTTTATAGACTTTACCTTCTGAACAGGGGATCACAAAACCTGGTGGTTGTTCCACGTATACCTCCTCCTTGAGATCTCCATTCAGAAAGGTAGATTTTACATCCATCTGAAACATGGGCCAACTTTCTTGTGCTGCTACAGCCAAAACACTGTGAATTGTGGTTAGTCAAGCTGTGAGAGCAAAAGTATCCTGATAATCAAAACCATGTACCTATGCGAATCCTTTTGCCATGAGTCGAGCCTTGTACTTATCCAACGTGCCGTCGGACTTGTACTTGGTCTTGTACACCCACTTGGTTCTGATTACCTTGCATTTTGGTGGTCGATCCACAAGGTCCCACGTGTTGTTCTTCATTATGGAGCCATATTCCGACTACATAGCCTCCATCCACCTATCATCACCCTGTGCCTCTTCAAGACACTTGGGTTCTTCAGCACGGATCACCTCTATCATCAAAGCGTAGTGACAAAGTGTTCCTGTGCCCTTCTTTGCTCCTCTAATCTCTTGGATCGGTGGTGTTTGGATGGTTCCTCCTCAATGGCTAGAGGTTCTCTGTCATCCAAAAGCTGCTTTACCCACTTCGGGAATGGTGGTTGCCATTGTGGTTCCACAGGCTCTTCTTCCTCTTCTTTATCTTGAATCCTCCCAAGCACCATTGGGGGAGTTCGGTCTGCTGTTGGTGATTGTTCTGGATGGATATCTTGGTCTTGGTTGTCTGGGAAGGAAGCATCCTCCTCCAATTGATGCGGCTGTTCTAAGAAGACCACATTGCGACTTACTATTACCTTCTTGGTAACAGGGTTATAGAGACGGTAACCCTTCGCCTCTTCACTATAGCCCAAGAAAATACACTTCCGGCTCTTTGGTTCCCATTTGGTCCTGTTAGCATCAGGGACATGCACAAAACGGTCACATCCAAAAACTCTCAAATGTGCAGCTGAAGGTTTCTTACCAGAAAAGGCCTGCAGTGGAGTCATCCCATTCATAGACTTCGTGTAGCTACGATTCATAATGTAAACTGCCGTGCTACATGCTTCAGCCCAGAAAGTCTTTGGAAAATCTTTTCCTTTCATCATAATCCTACCCATTTTGCAGATGACGCACATCTTGCATTTTGCAACTCCATTTTGCTATGATGTATGTGGTGGGAATTTCTGTCTCTTGATCCCGTGACTTTTGCAGTAACTTTCGAATTCACTCAATGATGTGAACTCACTACCTCTGTCTGATCTCAACTTCTTCACCTTCCTCCCCGTTTCTTTCTTGACCATTACATGCCATTCTTTGAACTTACTAAAAGCCTCATCTTTAGTCTTCAGGAAGTATATCCATATCCTTCTACTGTAGTCGTTGATCAGTGTCATGAAGTAGTAGGAACCACCCAAAGCTTCTGTCTCCATCTTTCCGCAGAGGTCCGTATGAACGAGCTCTAGAGGAGCCTTTGCCCTGCTAGCCTCTTTAGGAAAGGGCTGCCGATGCTGCTTGCCCATCATGCAAGCTTCACATACATCAGGAAGATCATCTGTAATTTCTGGTAGGTCTGCAATCATTCCACTTTTATGCATCTCCTTTAAAGAACTAAGTTTTAGATGACCAAACCTCTCATGCCATAGCTTAGTGTTCTTCACATCGGCTCAAGCACTGAAAGCTGAAAGCTTGTAGATGTTGTTGCACCATGTACCTTTACCAATGACCTTCCCTTGAAGATCCAAAATCTATGCACCATTCTTATCGAATTGAACTTTGAGGTCCTGATCTGTGATCATAGAAAGGGACAAGTTCCTCTTGATATCTAGCACATAAAGAACATCGGATAACTATTTTACAACTCCCTCTGACTTGAGAGCAATCATACCTTTTCCTTTTGCTGGACATTTTGCATCATTGCTGACTGCTACCAGGATGTAATTCCCTACCGGATGTAGAGAGGTATACCAATCCTTCCGACTGGTCATGTGGCATGATGAACCACTGTCAATAATCCAAGGTTCATCCGCAAGTACATGAACTGCCTCCATGCAAATCTCCTCAATTGCTACAAATAGCTCTACTGGTACTGTCTGCACACTGTTGTTGGACTCTTTCTTTACTCCGTTCTTCTCAATCTGCAATCTTCTTCTGGCACTCATTCTGCTTGTGCCCTGCCTTGTTGCAATAGAAGCACTTGATCTTCTTCTTTCTCCTTTTATCATTAGAAGAAGATGGGTTACCAGAGTCCTTACCCTTACCTTTCTTTGATCCAGCATAGAAAGCAGAATCTTCTCCAGTCCTTGTCTTTTGACGCATCTCCTCCTCCAGAAGCATTGCATTGAAATCCTCAAAGTTGAGGGGCAGATTTCTGTTTTGCATATTCAGCGTCGTAACAAGACCATCATACTTTGGTAGGAGAATCCGTATGCACCTTCGTGCTAGATTCGTACTGGTGATGGTGATGCCAAATGCAGTGATCTGATCGCGTAGATTCTTCACCCTGGTGATCAACTTCTCTGCCGCTTCAGACTCAGACAGCTTCTCATTTGTAAGTTGAGCCTCTAAATTTTGAATCCGCGTCTGATTCGTGGTCTCGTACTGATTTTTCAAGACTGTCCATGCCTCCTCCACTGTGGTGACATGTTGAATTAACGCCATGACATAATCACTTACACTGCAGACAATAGAACACAGCGCATCTGCATTACTTCTTGTCATCCACGCAAGAATCTCATCCGCAGTTGGTTAGTATCTATTGTGCTACATTGGTTGGATTCAGCAGCTCAGTAGCAGTATCCCAAAGCTCGTATGCGCTTAGGATGGTCTTTATCTTGAACTTTCAGAGTGGATAGTTAGTGCCGTCCAACTTTCCGCTTTCATTGAACGGTGGGATTTGTAGTCTTGCGGGTTGGGCCATCTCTCACAATCTGCTTGCAAACAGAAACACACTACCAAATCTTCTTGCTAGAGCCCAAGCTCTGATACCATGTAAGAAAACAATACAACATCTGTGCTTAATAGATAACAGGATCTCGTATGCAAGAGAGAAAAGCAGATAGTATGGAGAATCAAAAATTTGATTACTATAAAACGGATACAATAGATGGCACTGCCTCCCAGCCATGCGCTCCTGTGAGAGAAGCTTCGATGGCATGCTAGAAACAGTAGAGGACAGAGGTTGGATGCTAAGGAATCAGGGTTGCTATAGCCAGTGATAATAATGGGCTTCACGGGCTTGCTCTTATATAGCCACCAGTGGTAGTCGGTTAGGCTCACCTAGTTTGCCCAAACCGGCCGACTGGAGGTCGGTCCCAAAATAGGCCACCAACCACACGATAGAACCATGGCATAGAATAGAGCAACTAACCTATGGTCTCTGTTCGGCCCACAGCCATCTGGGATCATATGGGGCTCCAAACGGGGGCCTCGCAACCTAAGAGTGGGCTGCCCCGGGAAATGCTCCATCTACCCTTAGTACGGTCAGTCATGGGATGCCTTCCTGCACTTGCATGTAGCCTAGTTGGTAGTGTGCCAACTCTATCTGAAGCCATCCAGCCATCAGGCCACACATGGCTCCCATCTGGTGTTCAAACCACGACCTACCGGATAACTGAGCTACTCAAATGCCTTCTCCTCATATGGGGGGCTTACAAGTATAGTTAGCTGGTTCCTGCGTAGTTATACGAGAGTGGAGCATTGATATCTAACATTAATGTTATATGATTTTCTTAGAATTTTAAAAATTAAATTCGCCTTTATGCATAATATATCTCCTAACTATGTCTGTTAGTGATTTTCCTATTTTTTGGTTTACACAAAATTTGATCAATTTAAGTTTCATAGTCATTGATTCGACTATTGAAATATAAAGTGAGGTTCTTGAAGTCAATGAGCTATTTCTTGAACTTCTTCATTTTCTTCCTTATTTGTTTTCCTTGTCGATGAAGATTGAATTATGTTGCTGAATACATAACTGCTAAAATATGTAGATTTTGAACTTGTTTAAATATTTTGGCAGTGGACGTTGTCCTCTTTCTTTTGATACCTTTTTTCTTTCCATTTGAAATAGTTTTCTAATTATCCATCAATGAAGTTCTATGAGGAGACATATTTAAAGCTGATAATCAATTTGAAATTTCTATTTTTTATATAAAACTGTAACACTTTTTACACCCATGTTGCACTTCTTTTCTTCCCAATTTTTTGGTAAAGATTTAGGTTCTACAACATGTAAATCATATCGTTTTCCATAATTATGTACATGATAACATATATTCTCTTCTCACTTTAAATCTAATGTTATGTATAAACTTATAGAGTTACAAAATATAATAACTTCCTTGATTTCTCTAAGTCCATATGCTAAGAGGAATCATTTGTTAATTTTTTTCTGTAATTGATGTCAATGATTGTTGCAATTTAGACAAAGGTCTTCTTTCATTACGAAAATGTGACTTATTGATTGTCTTCAACATCATGTAAAACCTATAATTTAAAAAAAAACATAAGAAAGTAATACTAATTTACTTTACAAATCCATTTTAAGAATATTTTTTAAATCAAAGAATTATTATCTAACTTTTGAATAATGATTATTATCTAAACTTTCAATAATGATTATACAAAAAATTTTATTAGTCTAGAAATTACATTTCAAATAGATATTTTTATATATGTTTATAAAATGTAGAATTTTCTAAAGCATATGTAAATTGAAAATGTTATTTTTGCTCAAGAGCTCAAGTATGAGGATGCCTTTCACAATGTCCTTGGGGCACATGGAATGCAAAAGACTGAACTTGAGGACACCCTGCAAAAAATCCTTCCCGATTCATAGGCACACCAATTGCAAGAGATGAGACGTGAGACAGAGAACAAACCTGCACCTCCGAGTTGCTAAAACAAATGGGTGTGTAGTCATTCCCTAGGGACTATCTTAGCTACAAGGTATATCATAGTTTTTTCAGAGATATTTTTGTATGTAAATGTAGGGGCTACCCAACATAGGTTGAGAGATTTATTACATGTGCTTTTTGTTGTTGCAAAGAAGGTATTATTCTGTCCCAAGAGTTGAAATTCGTTTATTGAAGTTGCATGGGGACATTCTAATAGAGCTAAACTTTTGGATTCAATATAGAGAAATTTGATAGAGGAGCCTTCCAAGTTTCTTGTTTCACACACCTTTCCACCTCTTTTTTCATGAACATTGGTCTTTTTGGCAAGTATGGAGCAGTGAGTGTCCTATATGAAATTGCAAATATAAAATTTTAAAGAATTTTGTGGATGTAGTTTGGTCTATTATTACGCTGCATGCTGGTGTAGTTGACCCTTTAGGGGATGAAATAAATAGAGAGGAGTATGAAGTTGAGAATCCCTTTGATGTGTGATCTAGAGCCATGGACGAAACTTTTCTTTCTGAAGAATCAACATTTCAAGACACGTAGATGATAAGGACAAACCTACACTGTCAGATGAATCAAATTCTCAACATGGGGAACATGACAAGGGTGCATTCGACGATGACACTACCTTGGCTAGTGTTTGGGTGTTGGGTCACCACAACTAAACATTAGTGTGTTTTATTTTCTCACTGCACTCCTATCCATTCCTCTCGCCTATTATCTTAACACAAGTACTCTTGGACTACTTATAGTATTAACTTGCAGCAGTGATGTTTACAATTTTTGTAAGGCTTCTTGATCTGTGTCTACAAGTGTAGATGTGCCTATGTATAGGATGTGAGATGCTACAAGCCATTGAAATCTTAGAATTGAAAAGTTGTTTAAGATTTTTTTAAAAAAAAAATTCCTTTCTTTTTTTGTACATGTTCCTATGGTATTACTGAAATAGCGGTTTGAGAAGTATGTGTATGGACCTTGTTATTTTCTTGTTCTATTGCAAGGTTGATGTTTGTGCTATGGGGAGACCTAGGTAGAAGTTTAAAACCATCTTAGATAGACATTGCAAGAAGCACCATGGCCTTGTTACAGCCCCTGCCATGCAACAGATGATGGGCTTGCACCATAGTGATGACTAACTTGATGAAGGGTGATAGAAGGACGTTTAGCAGTAGAGGCAATAACTATAAAAAAGGGATTTGTAACTTGGGAGAAGTCTAGAAAGGACAAGCATCCTTTGTCCCCAACTCTTTTGGCTATAGAGAAGAGAGTGTTTGATGATTGGCTTTGTTGAGTCGGGGAGAGTCGAGGATGAATTTTTATAGGCCATTTTTAATAAAAACCATAGGATAAATAGAGCATATGTGTCAAAGCCCAAAGAGAAATGAAGAATGCCCACCAGTAGCCCCAGGCAAGACCATTTAGGTATGTGTGGTTACTGTGTTCAAGTTTTGTACTTTGATCATTGCATTTACTTTTTTCATCTTTTCCCTTGTAAGTACATCCAAGTCATCTGACAAAGATATAATAGACTTGGTCACCCCTCCTAAAACACTATCAAGGAAGGAGATATCTAGAAGCAAAGACATGATCAATCCATCCTTGTTGAAAGAGAGGACAGAGCTGCAAAAGTCCTTGACTTCTATGGTGGATGCAAGTCATTTCTGTAGAACCTTCTTTTGGAGGCATTCAAAGGCAATCCCATTCTCCCTCCACTTGCTCTATATTAGCCTTAGTTTCTAGGTTGTTTTCTTCCCCACCTTATGCCACCTAAATGTGGCATGTTCACATGTGGCAAGTTGTTCCCCACCTTCCCTTGCTCTTTTAGAAAGTCCACATGTCTTTTCAATATCTGTCCACCTGATTTGTCTACCTATACAACACGTTGTTTTTGGTAAGGACACTTGATTTCCACGTCTTACTTATGTACCTAAGGACACATGATGTCTAAGGTTCACTAGGATGTCCACATGTGTAAGAATACTTAGAGGAAAAAAGATGCTTCAAGGAATTAGGGCAACACACGTACTTAGGGACTTTGGAATGTGCATTATATGTCCAATTCTCAATTTATGTGTGTTTGGTTGGGAGTGAGTGGACCACATGCATCAAGGAGTACAAATGTGTTGCAATTTCTCATAGTAGTTACATGTATGCCTACTAGAAATATGTCCCCTTTGTCCCTCGGAGGGGTCACTCGTCATATGTAACCCTATCACGTGAGTTCAACAGAAGGATATTTTTTATTTCTAAAATTTACAGAAATAAATAAATATAAGGGACCATTTAAATTAGTTTTGGGAAAATTTTACAGATTTGTATAGAAAAGGGGTACATTTTATTAATGAAAATTTTATAGATAAGGGATTTTAGAAATAGGCCTTGAACACATGTGGTATAGAGGGTTTATACATAGTGACCCCCCCGAGCTTTGTCCACATATAATCTTGAGGATGTCTTCAATGTCCTCAATGTTTGGAGGATGCCAAAACATGTCTTTGATGTTTGCCACATGTCCACTTCTTACGTGGGGAAAATGATTTTTTCTACTATGTCCATGCAAAGATGGTCTATTGCTATGTTGATACACAGATTTCAAGGGCCCCAATTTTGAGCTGCTAGTGGTAGGACTTAGGTAGAATTGATATTATTGTACATCTTAGGTCATGCTTTGCATGATAGGACTAGATGTTTATTTGCATGAAGGTGGAAAGTGATTGTTGATTGTGGAACTAATGGTAGATAGGCCAGTAGAGGAGTGGGTAAAGAGCATGGGTTGGATAGGGTCATCACCACATGCATTTGCAACCAATTTCCATGTGGTTGAGGATGCTTTAGTCGGCTAGATGCCTCGCTCCAATATCTCCTAGAATATCAAAACTACTCAACCTTTGGCATCTTGTTTCTTCTCCAATAATGGCAAGGTGTAGAGGTTCACAAATAGAGTTGTGTGTGTGTGTGTGTGTGTGTGTGTGTGTGTGATACCGCCTTGTAGACCTAAGATCCTCCTACAAGCCCAATAGGGATGCGGAGGCTCTGTGTATTTTTCATATGCAATAATAGTTTAGAATGATTTGCATAAGATCATCGACTGTCTATAGAGAGGAGGTTTTGATCCTCTCTAACCCTTAGGAATAGGTTAATGACACAGTAATGATAGGTATCCTCAAGTTTGATAAAAACTTTTTCTTGGCTTGATACTTTAATATTTTAATTAAATCTATTGAGCTAATATTCATTACTTTTTGAATCAATATGATTATGTCATATTTTCCTTGATTAGTGGTGGGTACTATTTCTTTGAAGATTCATAATGGACATAATGGGTATCACCTCTTTGAAAATTAAACATAATTGGTACCATTTCCTTGGATTTGAAACTCTTATTAACAAACTACCAAAGACAAAATTGCTTTATTTGGCAAATGAAAATCACATGCAAAAAGAAAATTGAATTCATAACTTCCAAATTAACATTAATAAAACCTTAATTAACCTAAGCCTAATCACACACAAAATTTCTAACTAAACTAGTTAAAGTAACTAACCTAATCTAACATTATGTTACATCAATGTAAGAAATTCCTTCAACTTTAAACGTAACCATGCATCTTTAAATGGTCACCATGTATCTGCCCCTTCAAGAAACTTTTCAAATTGGAATCCTAGCTATAGTGCATTAGAAAGCCACTGACAAATAGGAGAGCTATGATTCCTTCATCTTCCGATGACCACCACGCATCTTCCCCTTCAACATGGTCTCAAAATTGGAATCCCAGCTTCATTGCATTACAAAGCCACTGTCGTGGGGGGTGAGCTATGTTGAAATGGGAAGGGGTGATGAATACATCATGGAGAGGCAGTGATGCTAGAGAAGGCTTGACTAAGATTGGTAGCAATGAAAATTACGAGGAGGAGATAGAAGCACACAACAAGGAGCCAAAAATGAATTCTGTGGTGAATGATAGTGGAAGAGAAGAACACGGTGACAATTAAGGTGGGACACAGCAGGCAAAAGGCCAAGCAACTGGGAGTAGTGTTTCTGATGACATGGTCACAAGAAGAGGCACAGACATTCTCCCAAAACATTATGCCGAAGCATCATTTCCCACTCTTGAAGGTCCATAAGTGTTGGCTCTTTCCCATGGTTTCCACAGGAAGAGTAGGGTATTCTTATTATTCAAGGTTCTGAGGCTTTTTGTCATCTACAAATATATCAGGGTTGTCATTTTTAGTATACGTGTAGCTTAGGACCTCGAGTTGTATTTCGGTGAGAGACATAGGCTTAAGTGTGGTAAGCAAATGTAGTGCGTGCATGTGTGAAAGGAACGTGCATCATTATGGTTGAGGTAATGAAGGCTTTTGCCTTCATTGGGGCTTGAAGGGTTTAGGAGGAGTTTAAGGGTTAAAGGGAGGTTCAGGGTTTAGAAGGAGGTTCCAAGATCTAGAGAGAGGCTCCAGAGTTTAGAAGAGGTTCAAGGGTTAGAAGGAGGATCCAAGGTTCAAGGTAGAGTACATGGTGGAGATCTCATCTCCCTCGTAAGTCATGGAGGTTAAGGGTTGAGGAACTAAGGGTTTAGGGGGAGCCTAGGAGTGGGAGAGGAAGAAGATATAAGAGCATGGAGGGAAAGGAGAGAGAGAAGAGGGAGTAGGAGCAGGAGGAGGGAGGAGGAGGAGGAGGAGGGGGGGGGGAAGAGGGAGAGGATGGGTTGCAAGGTTGGAGGAGAGGGGAGGAGGAGTTGCAAGGTTAGGACATACTTTTGGACATGTAGTTGAGACAATTTCTTAGAATACCAAAGTAGAACTCAACACAATTCCCCAAAGAGTGTGGGATTCATTCCATTATGTGGTATTTATACAAGTTGGAGAACTTCTCTCTCTGCATGTAGGAATTGTAAGACATTCTCTCTCTACATGTAGAACTTGGATATAGAAATTGCATGTAGAACTTGCATGTTGCATGTTTCATGTAGGAGTTGCATGTAGAACTCGCATGTAGGACTTGCATGTAGGAGTTGCAAGTAGAAGTTGCAAGTAGAACATGCATGTAGGAATCACATGTAGGAGTTGCATGTAGAACTCGCATGTAAGAATAACAAGTAGAACTTGCATGTTGAGGATCTAAGAGAGATTATTCCTAGCCTTAAAGCGGAGCTTTACCGATACTCTACATACACATTCTGTACTACCTAAGTCCATGTTGGCACAGAGACAACATACTCTTGGATCCATTTTATTACCCATCTTTGGGTTATGGCTTATTGTGAGCACATAGCTGGGTTGCCATCTGTGTAACCCAGTGGTTGTGGAACTTGTGTCATGCGAAAAAATCTTGCTATAAAGCCTTGTCACCATCCAAATTTTGCTCAGTTTTTAGGTAGCATGTATCCACCATTTGTTCTAGGTGGCATGCTTCTAAGAAGATGACTCTTTGATAGAGTCGGCTTGTAATCTGAGCATCGACCCATTCATTGGGATTGAAACTGAGTGGAGGAAAATGGCTATTGAGGTGACATGGGAACTCTAGAATGTATTCCAATGTTGTGCACAAGATAGCACTTAGGAGAAGGAAGCGATCAATGTTCCCGCACATTATTTGCTCATTAATGGTGCGATCTTCATCCAAAGTGTGTATGTTGGCTTCCCATCTTTTACGTCGTGGAACTGCATAGAACTTGGGATGGGTTTTGAGACATGGAGGTGCATGTAGGTGCTCTTTCAAGAAGATTACATCAAAGAGCTTGGGACGGTGCCAATCAGGTTGTGGATCCAACTTGCTTATCCAATCTTCACTATCTGATGAAGGTTGCTAGGGAAGTTGTCCAGGGTCCATCCACCTTGAGTTTTCATATCAAGATATTTGCTTGATGGGGTTACTGGGAAGTGGTATCTCATCAAAATCATACCCATCATTGGAACTTGTCATGGGAGTATGAATTGGATTATCTTTGTGAATTAGAGTGAGTCAAGCTTGTGCTAGTGCCTCTATCTACTAAGCATGTGCGGAGTTCAAGGAGTTATAGTAGATATGTAGGATTTTCGTTCCTTGTACTAGTCCGGTCTCAGCTATGTTTGGCTTTGGTGGAGGTTGGAGGTCACATCCCTCACTGCCTTCTCTTGAGCTTGGAGAGCTTGGTTCATGCGCACTTCTTCTACCTCCTTCTCATCTATTTGCACCTGAAGTGCCTTGACCTCTATGGCGATTGCCTGGATTTTTCCTGGAATTGGTCTTCGATTTCTGTTGCAATCTGTCTATCCAATTCTCTTGCATATTCTTCATTGGTCAAGCTAGTGAACAGTTCGGACATTTGGATCATTTGTCTAGCTTGATGTTGGAGAATGATAGACGGTGATGAAGACTAGTGATACTATTGATACAATTGGTGCCATAGCCATCTTGATGATTCTGTAGTACTTATGGGGGGTTATTCCAATGGTATTTCACTCACTTGGGTACAATAGTTATACTGTTGACCTGGCACTAGCTCCTCTTGTGGCTCATGGACTATTGGCATGGCGTCAAGGGTGGTGCTGGTGCTGATGTAGCCTTAGGATTTGGTGCTAATCTTACCTCAGGCTCTGGTTGCTACTGTTGTTGGAGATATATTGGTTGCAGTTGTGCACCAAGAGCTGTAGCATCTCGTGGGGCAATTCCTCAATTTCAATCTCCAGAATAGGCATTTTTTCAGAGGTATCTGCATTTGCCAATGTGATAGTAGGAGAAGTTGGTGATGGCTCCCATATTGGTGACAAGGGAATGTCCAACTCCTCAATTGGTTTTGGTGACTAGGGTAGAGTCATTTCTCATTCCTGTAGCTCTTTTTTTATGATTATAGCCAATAAGTGTGGAATTTTACATTTTTGGCCTGATGAACCATTTAGTTTTTTTGTGAAGAAGATGACTAAGTGCTGGATCCTTGCTTTAGTTTCCTACTCAGCAAAACAAATCTGTGGAGTGGAAGGGATCGATTCTTGCCGCACTTAACCCCCAGGATTATGAATAGGAATTGTGTTGCTTCCTTGAGGCGAGGGTTAAGGATGGTGCGAAGTAATATGCCATCCCTATGGAACAGTGTGCCCTTGGCGAGGAGAGGCTGTACTTTGAAAATTTTAGCATTGGGAGGCTGTGTAGGGTATTTGGCACCTTGTGTTGGGAGTGAGAAGGATCTTTGAATGACTATACTCTCAAGGATAATGTTGAGTGGGGCTCTGATGTACAGTGATGGTATCGTACTTGCTAATCTATGCATTGCTAAAGTGGTAAGAATGGAGAAAGTCCCTGATGTTGTTGAGATATTGAGCTCCACTCGTGATATGCCAAAGTGACCGTTGTGCATTTATGTCACCGACTTGTTAGCTATAGATGCAGTTGGTACACCGCCCATGAGTAATAGCTGGATGACATCTATCTTTATGTACTCTAGTTAGTGGCTCAGTTAATATGCCACCTTAGTAAGTGTTAAATTATACGGCGCAACGGAACAAAAACTGAACAAAGAATATAGAGTACTGAGAGTGCTCTCAACGGAAGCAAGAATGGAAGAGGGAGAGAGAGAAACAGAGAGCCACACAAGTTTTGGTGGGTGCAGAACACCCTAATCTTCTTTTTCATTCATTTATATATGTGTTTGAGTATTGTACATAACTGGGGTAAAGGCACAATGACCTTTAACCCCCACAACCTCCCACTTAAAGGACAATGTGCCTTTAAGGGAGAACAACCAATGAGCATACTATCCAATGCCCATCAATACACGACAATACTCAAACCATTGACTAGGTAGACTCTTTGTTAGCATATCTGTAGGGTTATCATCTGTATGAACCTTGACAAGCTCTATGCACTTGTCCTCAAGTACCTCCCTGATGAAATGGTACCTGACCTCAATGTGTTTGGCCTTTGCATGAAAGACCGGATTTTGTGCTAGCTGAATAGCACTCATGGAATCACTATGCAATGTCGGTACACCTATATGAATCCCCAGATCTCCCACTAGCCGATCAAGCCATATAGCCTCCTTGCAACCCTCTGTGGCTGCAGAGCATACTCAGCCTCTGTGGTAGACAAAGCAACGCACTTCTGTGTGCGAGACATCCACGACACTGCACCACCTGCAAAGGTGAACACATAACCAGAAGTGGATCTCCTACTATCCACATGCCCTACATAGTCTGAATCTATGTACCCAAGTACACGCATGTCTCCTCTACCAAAGCAGATGCACATCTCCTTGGTACCCTTCATGTACCTCATGATGCACTTAACTGCCTCCCAATGCCTCTTTCCTGGATTAGCCATATACCGGCTAACAACTCCCACTGCAAATGCAATGTCTGGTCTAGTAGCTATCATAGCATACATAAGACTCCCAACTGCTGATGCATAAGGAGCCTTGGCCATCATGGCCCTTTCCTCATCTAATTTGGGACTATCTGTATGACTCAGTTTCACATATGGAGGCAATGGAGTACTCACTGCCTTCCCCCCCTCCATATTGAAACGCTGCAATACTTTTGTAACATACTCTTTTTGTGAAAGCCAAAGGAGTTTCCTACTCCGATCACGCATGATGCGCATACCAAGAATATGACCTGCAAGTCCCAAATCCTTCATATCAAAGGCCTCATGCAACTTGGCCTTTAATGCATCTAGCTCATAAGTATTCTTGCTAGCCAATAGCATATCATCCACATATCGTGCCAAGATTATCAGGCTATTATCCTTAGTCCTTTTAGTGTAGAGGCAGTGATCAATTTCACTCCTTCTAAAACCCTGGGACCGAATGAAAGCATCAAACTTCTGATACCATTCTCTAGGTGCTTGCTTAAGACCATAGAGACTCTTCTTCAGCTTGCAAACTAAATGCTCTTTGCCCTTTTCTTCAAAACCTTCCGACTGCACCATGTAAATTTCCTCATGCAAATCCCCATGCAAGAAAGCTGTCTTGACATCCATCTGCATAAGCTCCATATCCTCTGATGCCACTAGTCCAAGCATGCATCTAAGTGTGGTCATCTTCACAACCAGAGAGAATATCTCATCAAAGTCCACACCCTTCTCTTGCTTGAACCCTTTAGCGACCAAACGGGCCTTGTACCTAGGCACATCATCACATGTGACCTTCATTTTGTAGACCCATTTACATGGCAATGCTTTCTTTCCATGTGCCAAAGAAACCAAGTCCCAAGTCTTATTCTTCATAAGTGAACTCATCTCTGATTGCATAGCATACTCCCACTTGCATTGATCCTCGTGCATCATAGCCTCTCTATAGCAAGAAGGCTCCGCACAACCAATAAGCATGACATAGTCTACCCATAGAACAAACCTATCAGGCAGTCTAGACACTCTAGATGATCTTCTCAAGGGCATTTCAGCTTGCTGTCCCACCTGCATATCAGCCACATTTGGCTCATCATTTCCACCAATAGATGATCCATCATCTACCCTTGATTGTATACCTGTGGGAGTACTTGGTGGTACCATTTCTTGCACATTTGGTGCATGGACAGCTTGCTGTCTATCAACATATGTAGGTGGATTCACATCCTGGAAAGTGATTCTCCTCATTTCCACATCCCTCATGGGTGCCTTATGCATCTTCTTCTCATTGAAGACTACATCATGGCTGTGTATGATCTTCTTTGCTTTTGGATCCCAGAGACAATAGCCCATCTCTCCACTTTCACCATAACCCAGAAAGATGCATTTCCTAGACTTAGGATCTAGCTTCTTTCGAAGCTCTTTTGGCACATGTCATATGCCTAACACCCAAATATACGTAAATTAGAGTAAGAGGGCTTCTTGCCACTCCATGCCTCTTCAGGAATACCACCATCCAAACTCTTACTAGGTGATCTATTGATCACATGCACTGCAATCTTCATTGCCTCAGCCCAGAAACTACCAGAAAGACTTGCATTGGAAAGCATGCATTGCAACTTTCTTGAATGGTACGGTTCATCTTTTCTGCAACTGGATTTTGCTTTGGAGTACAAGGGGATGTGAGCTCCCTCTTAATCCCATGTGTATCACAGAAATGCTGAAAGTCATGAGAGAGATACTCTCCACCATTGTCAGTCTGTAGGCATTTAAGCGTTCTACCTGAATGATTCTCAACCAAGGGTAGCCATTTCTGAAATACCTGGAACACATCACTTTTTCGAGCTATAGCATAAGCCCACACTTTCCTAGTTGCATCATCAATGAATGTCACATAGTATTCAGCCCCGCCTAATGACCATGTAGGCATGGGACCACATACGTCTGAATGCACCAAATCAAGCTTTTCAAACTCTTTCTTTCCCCTTATTTTATGGGCTGATTTAGTCTGCTTCCCATAGAGACAGTGCTCATAAAATAAAATTCAGAGAAACTCAAATGCGATACATAACCCAAATGGCATAAGAGTTTTATTCCATTTTGGCTCATGTGCCCCAACCTGCAATGCCACAAAGAAGTGCTTGGCTGCTCGGTTATTGCAACAATATGATCAAATACCCCTGATACATGTAAGGGATACAAAGTCCCACACTTGGCACCCCTAGCCAAAAGCATAGAGCCCTTCTGAATTTTCCAACTTGAAAGCCAAAAGTGGTGTGAAATCCAGCATCATCTAGCTGACCCACTGAAATAAGGCTCTTTGTCAACTTAGGCACATGTCTCACATGTTTCAAAATAAATGCAGACCCATTGGCAAAAGAAAACTTTATGTCACCTACTCCCACTATGTCACATGCATAGTAATTTCCAAGATGCACACAACCTATCTTTCCACTGTCATAAGTGGAGAACCATTCCCTATGGGAAGTAACATGGAATGAAGCACTAGAATCCAAAGTCCAATCCTAGGAATATGCATCATCTGAAGTGGTAAGCAACTATGCAGATAAACTAGACATGAAGAGAACGTCATTGTTACTATCATGTGTGACTGCATTGATCTCCTTGATCTTCAATTTTCCTTTGTCCTCCCTTGGACTCTCTTCCTTTTGATTTGCACCCCAATTTGCATTCTTTTTCTTATCCTTTTGCTCTCTTTTCAGCTTGTAGCAATCCTTTTCCATATGGCCCTTCTTGCCACAGTGGTAACACTCAATGTTCCATGCCCTGGATTTGCTACGAGACTTCCCTCTTTCTATGGACTTTCCCCTGAATTGTGATCTGCCCCTTTGCACATTTAAGGCTGCATCCTGCTTGTTGCCATCCATAGACTTCTGTCTAATCTCCTTGGCCAACAAGCTATCCACAACATCATCAAATTTTAGTACTCCACCAGGTGCAGAGTTACTAACAGCTGTACGGAAGGTATCCCATGAGGATGACAATGAACATAAGAGAAATATTGCCTTAGTCTCCGCATCAAAATTCATCTTCTAAGCCTGAAGCTGGCTGAAAATAATATTGAATTCATTCAAGTAAGAAGCAATGGAGACCCCTTCCTTCATTTACCGCTCAAACAACCTCTTCATGAGGTAAACTTTATTAGAGGCAGTTTCCTTTTCATAAGTGGCACATAGTTTCTTCCACAAATCTTTCGTAATCTGCTCATTTACTAACGTGAAATAAACTGACTCTGCAAGATGAAGTCTAATAGTAGATTTTGCTAATGCATCCAACTCATTCCAATCATCCTCAGACATATTTGTAGGCTTAGCTTCAATCCCTACCAAGGGTTTAATATGCTTCTTTTGAATAAGCACATCCTTATTTGTTCTTTCCACAAAGAAAAGTTTGTCCCATCAAACTTTTTAATGCTAAAAAACTCCTTTTCAGACATGGAAGAGGATGCCATGATGCAAATGAAGCAAAAATGCCAAATGCTAGTGCCTACAAGAGAGAATCACACCAAATACCAGGTGCACCCAAATGTGTATGCCACAATAGAGTGAAATATCACCAAAACTCATGTCTCAAAGCATCTGACTCATGTGGATATACTATGCATCCATATGAGCAAATCTGGCCCAAAAGAAAATGCCAACTGCAATGGCAATCCAAAATGCCAATAAGTGCCAAATGACTCAAGCATAAACACCATCCACTGGCATATGCATTAATAATATCTCATCCAAGAGAGCATAGCACTATCAGTGCATCACCTGCAATGTGCCAAAGCTATCCCTCAACATAAAATAGCATCCATGTGCAAAGCGTCCCATAAAAATAGCATCCCACAAGGCAATTTGGGCCTATCAATGCATCCAATAAGGACCGCAATGCATCCAAATGGCCTATAAATCATCCATTGCAACCGAATGCACACCACAAATGAGCGCACACTGCAACCAGAGTGATCTGCATAAGGTATGCTCAAGAAATCATAGTCCTACGGTAATGACCGCTACTGAAAATAGAACCTGAGATGCCTCAAAACATGGGTGCCATTGCATAATCGGACTCAGCAAGAAAATCTGTAAATATCTCTCTTCTGTCGGAACTCCAAAATCCCAACCGATGAGTGAGAAATGGGAGTCAACACTTATCCACTGCCATGTGGCATAAATATAAGGTTTCAAAACCCTAGATGCATAACAGAGAGACGAAATCGAATACACAGAGATCTATAACTCTAAAAATCCTCCATTGAATCGCATAAGACCTGACAGGTAGGGGTTTTTGGGCATCGGAAATGCAATGGGACAGACAGTTTTGGAAGCCGTGGTCTCAATCACTGGGTCCAACACACGGACTGAAAAACGTTTTTGGAAATAGAGCTGTTTGTAAACTCCACCGGAGTACAAATGATGAGCAACATAGAAGTTTTAGGACCTCTTGAGTCCACCAGAACTGACAGATCTGCAAATGGTTGCTCCAAACTTGAGTTCCAACAGCCGGGCAGAAAAACGCAGAAACTGACACATTGAGTCAAAAATCCAATGAAATGATCCCAGATTCAAGAATGAAGGTATTTTCAAGCTCTTGAAGTGAAGTGGACACTAAAAGCAAGCAATAGTTGCCTCTATAAGTCAATATGGAGTCTCTGTCATCGAACGGAACAGGGAAAAGCTCAAAAAACGACTTTTTCTTTGAAAACACTTAACAGGCTCTCAAAACCACTTCGCAAAACCAAAGTGACTTTTCCAAAGGTTCCTCCAAGGTCTCTACACACTCGGATGCAAGTAAAGTCACCCATAAAGCTTCCCACAGAGTTACTAAGCTTCATTCATGCACGCTCAGCTAGATCACCCGGGCTCTGATACCAGTTGAGAGTGCTCTCAACGGAAGCAAGAATGGAAGAGGGAGAGAGAGAAACAGAGAGCCACACAAGTTTTGGTGGGTGTAGAACACCCTAATCTTCTTTTTCATTCATTTATATATGTATGTGAGTATTATACATAACCGGGGTAAAGGCACATTGACCTTTAACCCCCACAAGTTATAGTAAACTGAAGAGTAAATAAACTTTTCCTTCAATACTGATGTAGTACAGATGATGGCTCCGTCCACCCGTGCACTCCCACAGTGGAGCTTAGATGGCAATCTAGACAGATACTAGGTGAAGAGCTACTAATTAGAAGATCTAATCTGATTTGATACAATGGACTGGGGAGGTCGCCTCTTTATAGCTATGAGGGCGGTAGTTGAACCAATGTAGTCAGTGGAGTCGACCTAGTCCGTGGAGCCGACCAGTCAACCTAGTCAGTGGAACCGACTAGTCATCCATGGAATATTCAAGGAATATTCCCTATACCATCGCCTCGGGGGATCCTGACCCCGAATCCCCACGAGGGGGCCGCTAGCCCCCTGAGACCCCCCAGCAAGAATAAGGGGTTCCCACACAATCACCTTTCTATCATCAACAGTCTCATTGATAGGCCTCATCTGACATGCAAGTCAGGATCCATCTAGTGTTTCGGGCTCACACATGGCTTCTTCTCATATGGGGGCCTTACAACTTGAGCACCTTGGACCACTGGTGGTTACCAAGAGGGTGGGGTATTGAGCATATCTAACACCCCCCCTGAGTTTCGTTTGAGACCCACATATAGAGCTCACCTATTCTTTTGTACTAGAAGAGTTCTTTTGCCTTTCACAACTAAGAAGAGGAAAACTGTTTTCAGCCTCCACCTTTGTATATATTCCCCCATTGTGTATGTGAGAAAGCTGCAAGTGAGACTCCTTCCTGCTCTCCCACTCTCTTCACATGGTATCAGAGCTTAGTTCGTGGTAAGGAGCTCAAGAAAGCAAACCAAGTTCGCGGTGTCCTAGTAAGAGGATCAGTGTTCGTTTCCTTTTTTTTCAAGTCTGGGAGCAAATCTCTGCAGGTAGCACAACTAGAAAGTGCAAGAGTGCACTGTCTCAGATTGGGCGCCCTTCATTGGTCAAGCTAGTGAATAGTTCGAACATTTGGATCATTTGTCTAGCTTGATGATGAAGAATGATGGACGGTGATGAAGACTGGCGATACTATTGATACACGTGGTGCCATAGCCACCGTGATGATTCTGTAGTACTTATGGGGGGTTGTTCCAATGGTATTTCAGTCACTTGGGTACAATAGTCATAATGTTGACCTGGCACTAGCTCCTCTTGTGGCTCATGGACTATTGGCATGGCGTCAAGGGCGGTGCTGGTGCTGATGTAGCCTCAGGATTTGTTGCTGATCTTACCTCAGGCTCTGGTTGCTGCTGTTGATGGAGATATATTGGTTGCAGTTGTGCACCGAGAGCTGTAGCATCTTGTGGGGCAATTCCTCAATTCCAATCTCCAGAATAGGCATTTTTTCAGAGGTATCTGCATTTGCCAATGTGATAGTAGGAGAAGTTGGTGATGGCTCCCATATTGGTGACAAGGGAATGTCCAACTCCTCAATTGGTTTTGGTGACTAGGGTAGAGACATTTCTCATTCATGTAGCTCTTTTTTTATGATTATAGCCAATAAGTGTGGAATTTTACATTTTTGGCGTAATGAACCATCTAGTTTTTTTGTGAAGAAGATGACTAAGTGCTGGATCTAGTCTTGCTTTAGTTTCCTACTCAGCAAAACAAATCTATGGAGTGGAAGGGATTGATTCTTGCTGCACTTAACCCCCAGGATTGTGAATAGGAATTGTGCTACTTCCTTGAGGTGAGGGTTAAGGATGGTGCGAAGTAATATGCCATCCCTATGAAACAGTGTGCCCTTGGCAAGGAGAGGTTGTACTTTGAAAAATTTAGCATTGGGAGGCTGTGTAGGGTATTTGGCACCTTGTGTTGGGAGTGAGAAGGCCCTTTGAACGACTATACTGTCGAGGATTGTTGAGTGGGGCTCTGATGTACAGTGATGGTATCATACTTGCCAACCTATGCATTGCTGAAGTGGTAAGAATGGAGAAAGTCCCTGATGTTGTTGAGATATTGAGCTCCACTCGTGATATGCCAAGGTGACCATTGTGCATTTATGTCACCGACCTGTTAGCTATAGATGCGGTTGGTACACCGCCCATGAATAATAGCTAGATGAAAACTATCTTTATGTACTCTAGTTAGTGGCTGAGTTAGTATGCCACCTTAGTTAGTGTTAAATTATATGGTGCAACGGAAATGAAACTGAACAAAGAATAGAGAGTACACAGTAAACTGAAGAGGAATAAACTTTTCCTTCAATACTGATGTAGTACAGATGATGGCTCCGTCCACCCGTGCGCTCCCACAGTGGAGCTTAGATGGCGATCTAGACAGATAATAGGTGAAGAGCTACTAACTGGAAGACCTGATCTAATTTGATACAATGGACTAGGGAGGTCACCTCTTTATAGCTATGAGGGCGGTAGTCAAACCAACATAGTCGGTGGAGTCGACCAGTCAACCTAGTCGGTGGAACCGACTAGTCATCCATGGAATATTCAAGGAATATTCACTATACCATCGCCTCAGGGGCTCCCACCCCCGAATCCCCATTAGGGGGGCTGCTAGCCCCCCTGAGATCCCTCAGCAAGAATAAGGGGCTCCCACACAATCACCTTTCTACCATCAACAGTCTCATTGATAGACCTCATCTAACATGCAAGTCAGGATCCATCTAGTGTCCTAGGCTCACACATGGCTTCTCCTTACATTGGGGCCTTACAACTTGAGCACCTTGGACCACTGGTGGTTACCAAGAGGGTGGGGCACTGAGCATATCTAACACCCCCCCTGAGTTTGGTTTGAGACCCACATATAGGGCTCACCTATTCTTTTGTACTAGAAGAGTTCTTTTGGCTTTCACAACTAACAAAGAGGAAAACTATTTTCAGCCTCCACCTTTGTGTATTGGGAGTGACAGAATCATTCTTATTGCCTGTTGATGCATAATCGTCACTAGGAAGTGACTGTGTGCTCAAATACCACTCTCGTCAGTTTTGCAGATTTGCCCTTGTGAGGCAACAGTTGTGTTTTTTGCAGTGAGAATATTTTGCAATGTTCTATAATGGCATCTGATGCTCTTTCATAGATTTTCACTGAAAAGCTTGACAAAAATAACTTCCAAGCATGGAAGTTTAGAATGACAAATTTCCTTAAGGGAAAAGGCTATTGGGAGTTCATTACTAGAGCTGAACAAGAACCAGTTATTCCTAATGTTCCCAATTGAGAGGAGTTGTAGGCATTTAAAGACTGGCATGAGAGAGCTAGAAAAGTTATGTACTGGCTGTTTATTAGTATTTCCGATTCTATGATTGTGCATATTCAAGATGCAAGCACGCCGAAGGAGGCATGGGATACTTTGACAAAAATGTAGAGCACAAATACGTAGGCCAGGAAAATGCAGCTCAAGTAGGAGTTACATAATGTGTAGAGAGAAAATATGAGCATCAATGACTACCACATGAAGGTGAAGAAGATTGCAGATGCACTTGCTTCTATTGGGTCACCAGTGGAAGATGATGATTTAGTTTTTGTGACCTTGAATGGTCTAGGAAAGCATTGTTCACGATTCTGGACATCCATTACCATCCATGAGAATTTTCCTGATTTTGAGGAGTTGATTGCTCTTCTAATTTCTAAAGAGTAGAGAAATGGTGGTGCATCTTCTTCAAGAGGAACTTCAAAAGAAGCTATCTTCTACTCAAATGCTAGAAGAGGTAGAGGTAGAGGTAGAGCAGGCTGATTTGGAGGCCATGGTAGAAATCAAAATATGTAGCAAATTCAAGAAAACCAGTCCTATAGAGGAGGACGTGGTAACTTTAGAGGCAGGGGGAGCCAAAGAGGTCGTGGTGGATGGCAGAGAGGCCAAAATGCAAACAGCAATGTTGAATGCTACTACAGTGGTAAAATGGGTCATATGGTTAAAGACTACCATAAAAAGCACAATGACATCATGACTAGAAAATTGCAGCAAGGCAATTATGCATCCTCTAGTAGACAAGGTGATGACAGAAATGAGCATCTGTTTATGGTGTAGCACATGACCAATTCTGTGACAAGTGCAAAAGAAAGCAATGATGTGTGGTATGTTGACTCAGGTGCATCAAACCACATGGCAGGTCATGTAGAATGGATGCAGGATGCAAGGAAAATGGAAAGACCAGGATTTGTGGAGATTGGTGATGATACTGCACATCCTATTGTGCAGATTGGTAAAATTCCTTTGTCTATGTAGGATGGGAAAAAGAAATACATGTCTGATGTATTTCATGTCCCGAATATCATCAAGAACCTAGTTTCAGTTGGTCAAATGGTTGAGTAGTTGTTGCAGGTTAGATTTAATCCTCATGGATGCTTTGTTGAGGATATGAAAAATAAAGGTTGCTTGATAACAAAAGGGAAGAAGAAGGGCAGGATGTTTACATTGGATGCGGACATGCCTGAATTGAGTGCAACAATGTTTGCACATGGGACGGGTGTAACTGCAGATATTGATATCTGGCATAAACGCATTGGTCATGTTAATGTACATTGACTTAAATTAATGCAGGCCCAAAATATTGTTGTAGGATTGCCTAAGTTCAAGGTTGCAAAAATGCATAAGGTATGTGAAGCCTGTAAATTTGGAAAACAGGCAACCATTTCCTAGACATGTTCAAGAGAAAATGGTTTCCTAGACAAGGAAACCATTTCCTAGGCATGTTCAAGACAGTAAGAGGCCATTGGAATCAATCCACTCTGATGTGTGGACTACTAAAGTTACATCTATTGAAGGCCATCATTATTTTGTCACTTTTATTGATGACTACAGCACAAAAGTTTGGGTATATTTTATGAAAAAGAAAAGTGAAGTGTTTGGGCATTTCAAACCTTTTAAAGCTATGGTTGAAAAAGAAACAGGCCTGCAAATAAAATGCCTAAGGTCAGATGGAGGGAGAGAGTACCTCTCAAATGAGTTTGTAAGTTTCCTGCAAGAGCATGGCATAAAGCAGCAATATTCATGCAGTCATACCCCACAACAAAATGGACTTGCAGAAAGGAAAAATAGTCATATTGTAGAGCTATGTCGTGCCATGCTCAATGAAAAAAACCTGCCAGATTATTATTGGGCTGAAGCAGTTGCTACAACACTCTACATAATGAACAAGACTCCCACTACAGTAATACATGGCATGATGCCAGAGGAGAGGTATAGTGGTAGGAAACCAAATATTTATCATTTGAAAGTTTTTTGCTGCATTGCCTATGTTCATGTGCCAGATGAGCTGAGATCCAAGTTGGATCCAAAAGCTGAGAAGTGCATCTTTACTGGTTATTCTCTGTAGTAGAAAGGGTATAGATGCTATAACCCTTCTACTCATAAGTTTACAGTGAGCAGAGATGTTGTTTTTTATGAGATGAGTAGTTGGTATAAACCAGTAAATGTGATTGATGATGTAGATGCACAAAATGGTAATGGTGCACAGAATTCACAGCAACAATCACAAAATATTAGTGGGCCTGTAGTGTCCTCTAGCAGTGGTTCACATACTTCACCATGGATAGGCAGATTGAGATCAGGAGGATCTCCTCAAAGCAATGTAGATAGTGGTATGCAAGTATCACAAAAAGGAAAAGAGAAAGTAGATCAGCCCATGGTTGATGTGAATGCAGGTCACTCTTATGTGGATGGTGAATCTAGTGGCTCAGAACATAGCCTTGATGATGAGTTGGGTATTCCTTCTGTTGTTACACCTGGAAGTCCACATTGGAGTATGGACTATTTTATGAGACTGGGGTTCAGATATAGTTGCATGGATGCACTGATGCTCATTGGGCTGGTAGTATTTTGGATAGATGATCTACAAGTGGATATATGTTCTCTTTTGGGAGTGCTGCAGTCACTTGGAGCAGTAAGAAACAGCCTACAGTTGCCTTGTCAAGTGCAGAGGCTGAGTACAGGGGTGTAGTAATGGCTCCATGTGAGATAGCTTGGTTGCATAAGCTACTTTATGATATGCATCAGTCTATAGATGGGCTAGTTGTCATTTATTGTAACATAAGTAGTATACACTTGGCAGATAATCCAGTCTGTCATGCTAGAACAAAGCACATTGAGGTGCATTATCACTATGTGTGGGAGAAGGTTCTAGTAGGTTTTATTGATCTAGTTTATGTCAGCACAGAGGATCAGGTAGCTGACATATTCATGAAGGCATTGGGCACAGAGAAGCTGTGCAAGTTCAGAGACCTGCTTGGTTTGCAAGAATTGGGATTGAGCTCAAGGGGGAGTGTTGAGATATCGAGCTCCACTCGTGATATGCCAGGGTGACCATTGTGCATTTATATCACCGACTTGTTAGCTGTAGATGCAGTTGGTACACCGCCCATAAATAATAGCTGGATGACAACTATCTTTATGTACTCTAGTTAGTGGCTTAGTTAGTATGCCAGCTTAGTTAGTTGAGTACTAGGAGAGTTCTTTTGTACTAGGAGAGTTCTTTTGGCTTTCACAACTAAGAAGAGGAAAACTATTTTCAGCCTCCACCTTTGTGTATATTCCCCCATTGTGTATGTGAGAAAGCTACAAGTGAGACTCCTTCCTTCTCTCCCACTCTCTTCACAAATGTATGTGGTCATTGTAGGACTATTCTCCAAGGATTTTAGGCTCTCATACAAAGTGCCCAAACCCCTTTGCTCTAAGTAAGATGATGTTTTCTTGGAAAGAGCATAAGTCGATGTGAGTGGCCACACAAGTTCCAATGATTGGGCCGCGTCAATGGTTGTGTAGGCCGGTGGTGACTGGGGTGGCATTTGTTCTTCTTGGTCATGCATTGAATCCTCCTCAGAGCTGTCGCTATGGACCACAAATGCCTGTGGTTGCCATGGTTTAGAGGATGTAAATGGCTGCAAACTCTCCAGGGGGTCTCATGGTTGAGGTGGTGGTCTGTTTCTGTGCATCCTCTTTAGTGGTGGCATTTTTTTTGAACTTGCATCCATGTGCATGTGGTGTACCATTGGTCTTTAGATTAGTTGGAATGCAGGTATGTCCTTTTTGTGTGTTTATGAAAGATCTTATTTTTATACATGCTTTGAGAGTGTGGAATGAAAGTGTGTGGCACAATCATTCATGCAATCATCTATGTGTCTAAGTGAAAGCAAGTGAATGCACGTGACCTAGTAGCTAGGTAGGAATTAACTATATGCTAGGATTTTATAGGGCAGCTAGAACATAGGCATCACTTCTAAGGTTGAAATCGATTGATGCTACCTATATGTGCGAAGACATACATATGCAAGTGAGTGCTCGTAATACAATCTAATCCTATAACTAAGGAAGACGGGTTTCCCAAATCTTTGTTTTTATCAAAGATGGCTTGTATATTGAAGTAGTAGCGCTTCAGTCAGCTCCCATTTATTATTGTGTTGAATTGGACTCCATCCAATGTTTCTAGTAGCACAACTCTGATGGGATTCATCTTTCTTACTTGGTAGGGTCCTTAACCTAGATACTTCAGTTTCCCCTTATGTGCTTTGGCATTGTACAACAAGACCAAGTCACCTTCCTTGATGTCTTTAGCTTTAAGATTTCTATCAAACCATGCCTTTCTTCTGTGTTTTTCTGTTGTCATGGCATGATAGGCGACTAGTCTTGTCTCAGTATGTTTCTGCAACTGATAGAGTCTTTCTTTCAAGGATTCATGATCTCCCATGCATAATTTCCTATATTGCTATGTGTAGGCTTGGTAGTACAAATTCTAGTGGGACTGCAGCTTCAAGCCCATACACCAATTGAAAAGCTGTATTCCTTGTACTGACCTTGAGTGTGGTTTTGTATGCCCATAAGGTTGCATCCAGTTTCTTTGCCCAATCGGAACGCTGTGATTCTACTACCTTTGTGAGGATAATGCATAATATTTTGTTGGTGGATTCGGCCTGTCCATTCCCTTGAGGGTAGTAGGGTGTGCTTTTTCTATGGATTACCATAAAGCAAGACAAGAGTTCTTGGATTACCTCATTGACAAAATGTGTGCCTCTATCCAACACAATTTCAATGGGGCATTCAAATCGGGTGATCACATTCTTATATAAGAATCTTGCTATGCTTTTGGCATCTACCTTTTTGATTGCTTTAGCTTCAGCCCATTTTGTAAAGTAATCAGTGGCTACAATGATGTCGCGTGCCTGTGTTTCCTTTCCTACTGGATGGATGGGACCCACATAGTCAATCCCCCATTTTTCAAATGGTTTTTGTGCAATGACTATTGTTAGGGTATTGAAGTCCTTGTGTTGCAGTTTAGTGGTTCGTTGGCATACATCACATCCTTTTACATATTCATAGGCATCTGCCCAAAATGTTGGCCACCAATGGCCTGCGAGGCGGACTTTTCTTATTGTGGCTTCCCCTTGGAAGTTTCCTCCTGCAATGCCTTCATGGACTTCACTTAGGATTGGCATGATCTCGTGAGGCATTACGCATCTTCTTAATACCTGGTCCTTGCCGTCTTGTACAGTTGTCCTACAATGAGTTGATAGGGTGCAACCTTTAAAATTAGTTTTCTGGCATCCACTGCTTTCATTTCCAAGGGGGGTCTTCCTGCCCTTAAGTACCCTATGATATCTCCACACCAATCTGGAACAACATCTATCTAAAATAGTGTGGCATCTGGCAAGTGATCTTCTACTCTAGTGGCTGCTTCTCCTGACTTGACATGAGACATGTGATCAGCAATGTAGTGTTGGGCACCTTTGCGGACCACTATTTTGAAGTTGAATTCTTGAAGCAAGAGGAGCCATCTGGTTATTCTTCCTATTGTACAGGATGGTTCACAAGATAAAGCAATGCTTGATGGTTGGTGTAGAAGAAAAAATCATTTACTAGTAGATAGTGCCAAAATTTCTTAACACTATACACCATTGCTAGGGCTTCTCATTTTGTGGTGGTATAGTTGATCTCCGCATCATTGAGTTATCGACTGGCGAAGTAGAATGGGTAGTATTTCTTATGTTCACAAGGTTGAAAAAGCACACTCCCAATTGCATACTTGGATCCATCGGTATGAACATGAAAATCAATATTCCAATTGGGAGATATAAGGATGGGAGCTGTGATTAGGTGCCACTTTAAAAGCCCAAAGGCTTGGTCACACTTTTTTGTCCATAAAAATTCCACTAGTAATTTGTAAAGTGGTCTGGCTATCATGGCATACCGCAATATAAATCTTCTTCTATAATAGCCGGCATGTCCCATAAAGACCTGTACACCTTTGGAATTTGTAGGAGGAGGCAATTCCATGATGATTTTGATTTTGTCCATGTCAGTTGCAATCCCATGTTGAGAAATGATGTGTCCCAAAACAACTCTGTGGGTGACCATGAACTAGCATTTTGTTGGATTTAGGGACATGCCATACTCCGTGAATTTGATTATACTGCTTCAAGACATTTGAAGTGGTCTTTTTTGTTCGAGTGGATGCACAAATCATCCAAGAACACCTGTAAAAACTTATTTAGAAATGACTCGAAAGCTACGAACATGACTCACTGGAATGTGGTTGGGGAATTACAAACAAATGGCATGACTCTATATGCAAAAATACCCCATTCTATAGCAAATGCTATTTTTGATTGGTCTTTGGGAGAAATTTGTATTTGGTTATAGCTACTAAAGCCAGCCAAGATGCTATATATTTTTGAACCTGCCACCTTTTCCAACAATGTTTTTGTTAAGGGTAGGGGATAGTGATCCTATTTGTGGCAGCATTCACATTCTTTAAGTTTACGCATATTCTGAGCTTCTTGTTGTGTTTAGGCACAATGACGATGGGTGAAACCCAATCAGTGTGCTCTATCTCCTAGATGAATCTGGCATCAAGGATTTTTTCCAGCCCATCATAAACCATGGTGCCATACTTAGGATTTGTGCAATATGTTAGAGTTAGCTCAAATGTCCACCTCTCATGTAACCCACCAATATTCTGTGTACCCAATGTTGTAAGGCCCCCATATGAGGAGAAGCCATGATGGGTATCGGATATTGGGAGGGATCCCCAGTTTAGACACTGGAAGGGGTCTTAGAGTAGACCAGATGGTTATGAGACGGCTTAGGAGCCAAGAGTAGATACCCGTCTGCACAAAGGGGGGGTTCGGGGGGGCGATAGCCCCCCCGATAGCAGGGGGTCCGGGGGGCGCAGGCCCCCGGTGGGGGTCTGGGGGCAAAGCCCCCAGCGGCAGGGTCCGGGGGCTGCCGGTAGCCCCAGGCCCGACGGTATGACCTATGTGCGATCCTTCATCTGCCCGACGGCATGTTTTCTGAAGGGTCGGTGGTCTTCCAGGCCGACTGTCTATTAGGCCGACTGCCTATTACAGGGCCGACCGTCAACCACTTACACTATATAAGTGGCCACCCCCTATCATCAGATCACCAGTTCTTCACGCTCATAGTCCTCTGTCCAGCATCTGTCTAGATCACCATCGAAGCTCTGTCTGTAGAGCGCACGGGTGGACAGCCAACCATCAGTTGTATCAGCAGTTTGGTATATCAGAATTTTTTGTATTCTCTCCAGCTTTCCATCGTGTACTTGCGTTTTGTTGTTATCTTCCGCTGCGTACTATTTTCTTACATGGTATCAGAGCTCAGGCTATCTAAGTAACGACTTTATTGCAAGTTCAACGAGCTTTGTTAGCAAAGGCTACTAGGAGTGATGGCTGCACCAACCCCGTTGCGAATTCGTCCACCTGCCTTCAATGAAGGCAAGCTCGATGGGACGAATTATACTTTGTGGAAATTCAAGATCAGCGCGATCTTGGATTCATATGAGCTTCTGGATACTGTTCTGGGATTGGATCCAGAATCGGTTGGATCACCGAATCCAGACAACCCCAACGTCATAACGCCACCGAATGCAGATCTTCTTCGGGCATGGAAACGAAGGAACGCAGATGCACTCTGTGCTCTTGTTACCAGTTCAAGTGATTCTGTTTTGACTCTGATTCAGCATACAGACAAGGCAAGTGAGGCTTGGAACATACTGAAAGGTCAGTATGAAACGCGGAATCAGACCAGAATTCAAAATCTGGAGAATATGCTTGCTGCAGAGAGGTGCTCTGATGGAGAATCAGCTGAGACATTCATCACACGGATCAAGAATCTATGTGATCAGATGGCGGCGGTTGGGATTACAAAGACCAGCGAAGAGTTGGCCAGAAGGTGCATTCGGATCCTTCCACAAAAGTACGATGCGTTGGTTACGACACTCAACACGCAGGTAAGAAATCCACCCCTCACTTTTGAAGAGTTCAGTGCGATGCTTCTAGAGGAGGAGATGCGAATGAAGACCCGCGATGGCGGAAGTGATGCAGCATTCTCAACCACATCCAAAGGGAAGGGTGGAGAGAAGAAGAATGGTAAGAAGAAGAAGTTTTCAGGTAAG
This sequence comes from Dipteris shenzhenensis, assembly GCF_047967505.1. NCBI lineage: Eukaryota > Viridiplantae > Streptophyta > Polypodiopsida > Gleicheniales > Dipteridaceae > Dipteris > Dipteris shenzhenensis. Next base: position 47,729,027 of record NC_141614.1, read on the forward strand.
TGCCACTACTGCAACAAAAGCGGTCACATGATCAAGGATTACAGAAAGAAGCAGCAGGACGAAAAGAATGGCACTACACAGTCTTCTTCGAAAGGCAAGGAATCTGCCAACACAGTTGAAACTGGGTTGGAGCTATGGGTTGCAATTGAAGAAATATGCTCCTCAACAGAAGTTTCAACAACGAATGATTCGTGGCTCCTTGATAGTGGAGCGTCCCGTCACATGACCAGAAAGAAGGACTGGTATAGCTCTTTCAAGCCTCTACAAGAGCCCATGAACGTGACGGTTGGTAATAATGCAAAATGCCCTATGGAAGGTACAGGTACTATCTCTCTTTCCATTCAAGAGGGTGAAACTAAAGAGCTTTTTGATGTATTACTAGTTCCTCAGCTAAAGAAGAACTTGCTTTTGGTTGCTGCGATAACTGATTGCAACTTGGAGGTGCGTTTCAAGAGGACCGGAGCAGAAATCCTTAATGCAGCGGGCAAGGTGGTCAGCAAGGCAGTAAGGAAGAACAATCTCTACGAGCTGATGGCACTAACAGTCTCTTCAGGAGTGGGCATCAGTAAGGTATGGCATGAAAGATTTGTTCATCTTAGTTATCCTATTCTTTTGGAAATGCAGAAAACAGGGATGGTTGCACACTTGCCTGCACTCTCAAAGGTGCAGGAACCTTGTGAAGCTTGTATGATGGGCAAGCAACAAAGGAAGGCTTTTCCACATGAGAGCGGCTATCGGGCAAAGGCTCCTCTACAATTGGTTCATGCTGATCTCAGTGGGAAAGCTCCAACTCAAGCTTTGGGGGGATGTAACTACTATATGCTTATCGTCGACGACTACAGTAGATACATGTGGGTGTATTTTTTACGAGATAAGGCTGAAGCTCTTGGAAAATTCAAACAGTGGCAAAAGATGGTGGAAAACGAAAGCGGGCTGAAGGTAAAGAAGCTTTGCACGGATCGAGGAGGAGAGTTCCTGTCAAAAGAGTTCGACACATACTTGCACGAGAATGGCATTAAGCGCCAACTCACGACTGCACATACTCCGCAACAAAATGGTGTTGTAGAGCGTCGCAATCGTACTACCATGGAGATGGCACGATGCATGGCACTAGGTAAAGGATTGCCTAAGTCTTTTTGGGCTGAGGCAGTCAATACAGCAGTCTACATCCTCAATCGAAGCTTCACAAAGGCCTTGACGGGCAAAACACCTTTGGAGGCTTACTCAGGTAAGAAGCCTTCCGCTTCTCATTTCAGAACATTTGGATGTGAGTGTTTTGTTCATGTTCCAGATAGCACCAGAAAGAAATTAGATCCAAAGAGCAGAAAGTGTATCTTCATGGGCTATAGCCAGGAGTCAAAGGCGTACTGGCTATATGATCCAGAGGCAAAGAAGATCGTGGTCAGTCGTGATGTGGTGTTTTGGGAACAGCCACATACAGTGGAGGAGGAGGTATGCCCTTCCACTTTATCATCAGCCGTAAAAGTAACTCACCTTGTGCCCGTATCTAAAGCAGAGTTGCAGAATGAGGAGGAGTACTTCGAGGAAAAAACTCCACCAACACCACAACATGCCTTGGCTCCACAAGGTAAGCCACTTCCAAAGTGGGCAAGGCAGCTCTTTGATGAGAAGAATCCGGTTCCAGACTTGGCGGAGTCATCTGCAGATGGACTTCGACGATCAAAGAGGATAGAGGAGCAGAAAAGGGCTTCTGAACACATAGTCAATATGGCCTTGATGGCTGAGATTATGAAAGTTCAAGAGCCTACGAATTTGGATGAGGCAATGGCGGATCCAAATTGGAAAGCTGCCATGCAAGAGGAGTATGACAGCATCATGAAGAATCAGACTTGGGACTTGGTTGATCGTCCAAAAAAAAGGAAGATCATTGGTACCAAATGGGTATGGAAGGCCAAGTACAAATCTGATGGATCTTTGGAAAAGTACAAGGCTAGGCTTGTTGCACAAGGATACTCTCAAGTTGAAGGCTTTGATTTTGAGGATTCCTTTGCTCCTACAGCAAGGATGACAACTATTCGGGTGGTACTTGCCTTGGCTGCTCATAAGCAGTGGCCGGTGTTTCAAATGGACGTGAAATCTGCGTTCTTGAATGGACATCTCAAGGAGGAGGTATATGTGTTCCAGCCACCAGGATTTGAGGTGCCCAATTCAGAGAACAAGGTTTGCAAACTAAAGAAGGCATTGTACGGGCTGAAACAGGCCCCAAGGGCATGGTACCAACGGATTGATAGCTTTCTCATATCTATTGGTTTCTCAAAAAGTGCTTCTGATGCTAACCTGTATGTTTGTAAGCAGGATGGCAAGTATGTGGTAATAGTCCTTTACGTGGATGACTTGATCATCACAGGAGATCATGAGAAGATGCTGCAACAGTTGAGGGAGTCGTTGAGTTCCGAGTTTGAGATGACAGATTTGGGGCTCATGCACTTTTGCCTCGGCATTGAGGTTTGGCAAAAACCTGGCAGGATTTTCATCTCTTAGCAGAGATATGCTCGCGAGATCTTGAAGGCATTCGGTATGACCGAGTGTAAGGACATGGTCTCTCCCATGGAGGTGAATGGTAAGCTCTCAGTGGAGGATGCATCACCACTTGTCGACATCAAGGAGTATAGGAAACTTGTGGGGAGTCTCATTTTTCTGTGCAACACTAGACCTGATATCAGCTTTGCAGTTGGTGTACTTAGTAGGTTCTCAAATCAACCTCGAGAGAACCATTGGAAAGCAGGGATGCGTGTGCTAAAGTACGTGAAAGGTACACTGGAGTATGGCATTACCTACAGAGCAGGGAAGACCTTGGCGGGTTACTGTGACTCAGATTGGGCGGGAGATTGTGATTCTAGAAAGTCAGTTTCTGGATATTGTTTCTCACTTGGTTCAGGAGTGTTCTCTTGGATTAGCAAGAAGCAACCAACAGTGGCACTATCTTCGACGGAAGCTGAGTACAAGGCAGCATGCATTGCTGCTTGTGAAGCAGTTTGGCTAAGGAGGATCCTGCAAGACATAGGAGTTCCAATCGAAGATGCGACGGTTCTAAAATGCGACAATCAGAGTTGCATGGCCATTGCAAAGAATCCTGTGTTCCATGCTCGTACAAAGCACATAGAGATCCAATATCACTACGTACGAGAGCTCATCGAGGATGGAGTCATAGAGCTGGAGTATTGTCCCACAGAGGACAATTGCGCAGACATCTTCACGAAGGCTCTTGGGAGTGATTTATTGTTGCGGCATCTACATCGACTCGGCATTGGTCCGAAAACGTAGTTCATCTTCGGGTGAACATTGAGGGGGGGTGTTAGAGTTAGCTCAAATGTCCACCTCTCATGTAACCCACCAATATTCTGTGTACCCAATGTTGTAAGGCCCCCATATGAGGAGAAGCCATGATGGGTATCGGATATTGGGAGGGATCCCCAGTTTAGACACTGGAAGGGGTCTTAGAGTAGACCAGATGGTTATGAGACGGCTTAGGAGCCAAGAGTAGATACCCGTCTGCACAAAGGGGGGGTTCGGGGGGGCGATAGCCCCCCCGATAGCAGGGGGTCCGGGGGGCGCAGGCCCCCGGTGGGGGTCTGGGGGCAAAGCCCCCAGCGGCAGGGTCCGGGGGCTGCCGGTAGCCCCAGGCCCGACGGTATGACCTATGTGCGATCCTTCATCTGCCCGACGGCATGTTTTCTGAAGGGTCGGTGGTCTTCCAGGCCGACTGTCTATTAGGCCGACTGCCTATTACAGGGCCGACCGTCAACCACTTACACTATATAAGTGGCCACCCCCTATCATCAGATCACCAGTTCTTCACGCTCATAGTCCTCCGTCCAGCATCTGTCTAGATCACCATCGAAGCTCTGTCTGTAGAGCGCACGGGTGGACAGCCAACCATCAGTTGTATCAGCAGTTTGGTATATCAGAATTTTTTGTATTCTCTCCAGCTTTCCATCGTGTACTTGCGTTTTGTTGTTATCTTCCGCTGCGTACTATTTTCTTACACAATATCATCCACATACCTTAAGGTGGGCACCTTCCGTTATAGGTATCGTGTGTACTGCCACGTCTGGTGAAATTCCTTTCATCTCTTTATATGACCATGCTAGGCAACCATGGTATTCCATTAGGAGTGCTTTGAGTTTGGTTTCACGATCCCTCATAGATTGGAGTTTCTCCAATGCTATCAGTTTCTTGAACTTTAGATTCTCTTAGTGGTCTTGGCATTGCTATGGGGACACAGCCACTTGTGTGATTCTTGAAGTACTCCGGCACTTCTCGAAGATCAGCCTCTAATGGTGTTGAACTAGCTTGACATGTGCCATGTGTACTGGGTGGCATAGTTTCATTAACCAATTTGTTAGGATCTTTTTGACTTTCTTTTTCTAAAGTCTCTTGATCAAGCTTCATCCACACATGTGGTTTATACTTTTGAAACTTCTTACGTTGGGAATTGTGGGGTAACTTTTCCACTAGTAGGGTGTTCCCAAGTAAGGGTTCATTTGTTGCGCATACTCCCTCTAGTCCCTCAGGAGACCATTCAAAAGGTAATGGTTCTAATTTTGAGGGAGCTGGCTTTGCAAGATACAATTCAACAATCCTTGTTTGGAATCGTTTGAATTCATTGAAGTGTTCGACTTGGATTTTTTGTGATTTCCTCTTGCTTCATTACCCATTCGAGGTCAGCCATAAACAATGGCACCTCTAGATTGATTGGTGCTTCATGTGTGAGTTGAGGATCTACCTATATCAACTTAGCATCTATCTGTGAGAAGATGGGGTCTAATGAATGGCAGTTGTCAATGGTTGTTGCCAATGTTTGTATCCAATTATTGACATTGCTTTGTGAATCGCCCGCTATGGCATGCTGTTGCAGGGAAGTTTATTTGCTTAAGATCTCATCGTTGAAGATATGTCATCTAACGCTCTAGGCACAATTGGTTTTATAGCTCCTATCCCCACATTCACCTTGACTGAAGTGTCGCGATTTTGGATTGTCAGTCTGTCAGTTCCCTAGTCATGGAGGACTAATGCTTCTTGTAATCAAGGACGTCCCAATAAGATTTGATAGGACTTTTTGGGGAGATCCAAGATTATGAATTGAAGGGAAAAGTGAACTCTTGCGACCTTTGTTGACATGCCATTCACTATTCCCAAGGGTTTTTAGCTCGTGAATCATCGGCAAGGAGTATGTTGAAATTAGCCTTTTGCATTGGTGGGAGCCCCCATTCATCATAGAGCTCCTTTGATAGGACATTTACACCTGCTCCACCATCCACTATGGCTTGGACTTCATTATATGCCTTGTGGATCAAAGGCATAGTAATGTTGCATATATTATCTCTCTCACCCATCCACACAGGGATATCTTCAATGTCATCCATAGGTGGAGGGGGATTTGCTAGTTCAATCTAGCCTTTGAAACTCTCCCAGTGATTGGGACAATTCCATAGGAGGATTCTGACACAGGGCAACTCAGGATGCTAGAGCGTGTCGCTCCTTCAAGTTGACATGGCAGTACATTATGTTGTGGAGTTTGTTGTTGGAATAGAGGCTCGAGTACAGTATCAATACTTTGTGGGCCAAGTCATGGATTGGATCTTGAGCTTGTTTCTCAGCCTCAAATTGAGCTTGTTTCTCATCCTCAAATTGAGCTTGTTCCTTTTGTATCCATTGTTGAAGTGCTTGAAAATGGGCCTTCTCCACCTCTACATTTGGGTATGGAGCTGCTTTTATTTGAGGCTCGGGAGTGGATGTGGATGAGCTCGATTGCTCATTACTTGACAAAGGTGGAGGCACTTGTGCTTTCTTTTTAAGAAGTCATCTAGGTTGGATTGGAATGTTAGGGTCCTTAGTGGCCTCTTTCCGCTGGCATCTAATTACATTCACAGGTTGTGATATTATGCTTGCCGGACCCAAACTTTGATGGTCCATGCCAATGATGCCGATTGGGACATCAGGCTTAACCACTATTTGTTGTGGGACCTTCTTTTTTATGGGACAATCCATACAGGCATGTCCTATGCCACAATCTATGTAGAGTGGTTGGAAAGTAGTGGGGCTACCACGATGAGGGCACTCTACGATCCAATGATTTTCTCCACAACTATAGCACTTGATTGGCGCTCGATATGTATTGGGTCAAATTTGATTTGTGTAGACTGGTATTAGACCCTCTGCACCTTCTACATAAGTACACTGGGTACTCTACTTCATACTCCAGTGGTGAGTCTACTTCCTCGGTTTACAGTTCTTGTATTGGAACTTGACTGTCCTCTGAAATGGTCACGAATTCTAGCTTGTTGATCATCTTGTATCTTCAATTTTTGCACAATAGTAGAAAGTATTTGTGTTTTTGTAGCAAGTAAAGGTGGCTCAGATGATGGTGTTTCCCGAGCTCTTCCTGAGTTTCCAACATAGTAAAATTGCATTGTGTCATTGGCTGTGAATTCCAATCAATGAGCAACATGCAGCTAAGAAGATCGAAACCAAACACAATTATATAAAATGTGTGGAACACTGCGAGTTCCACCTATTCAAACATCCTTTAAATGTTTCTTAGACCTACTTACCCTAGCACAACACATTTTTTCTGGAAACAAATTCACATGAGTCAATTTCACATTCTAGTGACCCTTGCCCAAGCATAACAAAACTCATAGAGAGCTTTTACTCACCTTTTGGTTCAAATTTGTTTCATAACAGGCCTCCAAAAATCAAGGGACATCAAGAAAAAACTCCCATAACACCCTTTTTCCCCCAAGATTTTCATTTAGCTGAGAAAGCATGCCAATAACTTTTGAAAAAGCAAACAAGGCTACTTTCATAGACACATACGGAGGATGCAAGCACCAATGAGAAACAAATTGCATCTCGATAACCTTGACACTTGCTTTCAAGAGGTCAAGGTCCCATGCCGCCTTACTCTCCTTCACAATCTAAGTAGGATATTGCACTCTACCATGTCAAAACTATTAGAAATAATGACCATAATTTCTAATTTTCAATGTGTGTGTGGTATGGACTACATGAAGTGCAGTGATGGCGAGGTCTTCAGGCATGCATAAGACACAAGTCCTCACCCCTTTGATGGTTTTCTGTCCTTTTCCATCCAATCAACATCTATCCTACCCCCATGAACTTATATGTCCTACCCACGTACTTATAGTGTGTGTGGAACAAACTCCTTTCGTTTAGTAAGGCAATTTTTAGTTGCATCATCTCGCAATTGTACCAATCCTATTCTTGAAGTTTCTCCATTGTCACACCACATTTGTGACGATTTCATAATATTTTTTGCAAGTCACTCTCCTTCAGGGTAATGTAGGGTGATATGAATTTGCAAAAAACAAGTAAAATAACATCGTATAACAGCACTCGCTCAAACATAGCAGTACTTTAAAAAACAAAGAAATGAATGTAAGTGAAAACAAATATGATTCCGTAGAACAAGAAAATAGGTAGCACTTGCTAAAACAAAGACAAGCTTGCAAGTATCCAAATTTAGAGGTTGCAACTAGGTACAAACATCCATTATAAAATTATGCAAATTTAGAGGTTGCAACTAAATACAAACATCCACTATCAACTTTTCCTTGTTGCTAAGTAGAATTGAGGGGATCAAGCATATATACTTGGCTTTGTCCTGCTATAACCCCCCAAAGAATAAAAATTCATAACTCAAAATAGTATTTGTTTGTCCTACCCATGTGAAGAAATATTAACTTAAGGTAAGACCCTCAAATTAAACAAGAAGCCCCCACACAATGGAACACTAACCCCCGTGCTTCTTGCTTTAGTGACTGCCCCACCCAACCTTGCCTCCTTAGCCATGCTCTCTTCCTCTTTTGCCTTTATCCTTTCTTGCTTTAGTGACTGCCCCACCCAACCTTTCTCTCCTTCTACTCTCTATTGGCTTCCCCCCACCCTCTTCTAGTGGCTCTTTCTCTCAAATTGTGATCCTCCTCCCTTTAGGGTCACATACTGGTACTTTGCCCCTCTTTTTCTTAGCCTCTCTTTCTACCTCTTCTACTGCCCCCCTACCTTGTTCTATGTTATTGTGGTGGAGGCTTATGAGAAGCATTGAGCAAGGCTTATTGTTGTCCCTGTGCCAACATGGACTTAAGTAGTATAGAATGTGTGTGTAGAGGGGCAAAGCTCCGCTTCTACTTACATAAGGCTAGGAATTAATCTCTCTTAGGAATCCTCAACATGCAAGTTCTACTTGCGATTCCTACATGCGAATTCTACATGCAACTCATACATGCAACTCCTACATGTGATTCCTACATGCATGTTCTACGTGCAACTTCTACTTGCAACTCCTACATGCAAGTTCTACATGCAACTCCTACATCATGCGAGTTCTACACGTAACTCCTACATGCAACATGCAACTCCCACATGCAACTTCTATATGCAAGTTCTACATGTAGAGAGAGAAGGTCTTATAATTCCTATGTGTAGAGAGAGAAGCTCTCCAACTTGTATAAATGCCCCATAATGGAATGAAGCCCACACTCTTTGGGGCATTGTGTTGAGTTCCCTTTTGGTATTCCAAGAAATTGTCTCAAGCGTCCATGTGCCTTTGCACTCCACGTCCAAAAGCACGTTTTGACCTTGCAACTCCTCCTCCCCTCTCCTCCAACCTTGCAACCCATCCTCTCCCTTTCCTCCTCCTCCTCCTCCCTCCTCCTCCTCCCTCCTCTTCCTCCCTCTTCTCTCTCCCCTTTCCCCCCATGCTCTTACATCTTCTTCCTCTCCCACTCCTAGGCTCCCCCTAAACCCTTAGTTCCTCAACCCTTAACCTCCATGATGAGACGAGTTCTCCTCCATGTACTCAACCCTAAACCTTGGATCCTCCTTCTAACCCTTACCTCTTCTAAAATCTGGAACCTCTCTCCAAACCTTGGAACCTCCTTTTGAACCTTGAACCTCCCTCTAACCCTTAAACTCCTAAACCCTTCAGCCCCCAATGATGAAAGGCAAAAGCCTTCATTACCTCAACCATGATGATGCATGTTCCTTTCACACATGCATGCACTATATTTACTTACCACACTTAAGCCTACGTCTCTCATCGGAATACGACTTGAGGTCCTAAGCTACACGTATATCTATAGGTGACAAAAAGCCTCGGAACCCTACATACTAAGAATACCTTGCTCTTCCTATGGAAGCCGTGGGAAAGAGCCAACATTTGGCACCACTGCTCGGGGAGACTAGCATCTCAAGTAACGAGTAAACATGCATAGGTATGTGTAAAAACAAACAAACTACTATGAACTTTCATGAACATAACACTCAAGGGCAAGGAGAGTAAATTTTTTTTAAATTCTAGCCAAACATATCAACCCCAAGCATCAACCTTGGGTTACTACCTTAAGAAATTTTCTTTATTTCTTAAAAAGAATCCACTTGATAAATAAATCAGGCTAGGTAGTAAACACGAATGCGTAGAGCTTGTAATTTTGATTATTTCACCTTTTTGCAGAAGAGCAAACCGAGCTAACCATGAAAATTTATGGCCCGGGAAGAGTTTAGGGTTTAACCCTAAAACCTACACCCATTCTTATAAAAACCCACTCCACCCCCTCATTCTTCTTCTTTCACATCTTGCCTCCATCCTCTTCCCCATTCTGAGTCCTATGCAAGACACTCCTCCCTCTCCATCGACCACCACCCTACTCCCATCCTCATGCTGAGTTATTTCGAGCTAGCAAGAAAAGCTAGGAAAAGCTTCATGATCTCACAAAGACAATGCCTTTTTGACACTGCTCTCTCTATGACATCCCATGGGCAATGTTTGGAAAGCCGTGATGCACATTTATCAGCCTACAACAAAATTTTACTCTTTGTATTCTCTGCTGCACATTTATAAATGTGTCTAAATATGCATCTAGAAAATAGTGTAGATGTGCTATTAGACATGTTAAAATAACCATGCTATTAGACACACTAATAGACACGCAAATAGATGTGACCACATTTTCACTATTCTATATGCACCTATAGATGTGCCCGCTATTTTGTGCATCTATCAAGTGCGCCTATAGTTGCTTTATCTTGTTGTGGTGGAAGCTTTTGCAGGTTCTTATTGGACCTACGAGCTTTACCTATGAGCTCTTTTGAGCATTTTCTTGTTTAATATATGATAGGGGTGACTTGCACTGCTATCAACAATGAACAAAATCAAATGTGACAAAGCCCTTACTTCCATTCATAACTTTAGGCTTTTACAAAGTATTACACATAGTAACAAAGATAAGTAAGTATGCTAAACCTCTTCTAGATTCTATGGTTTTAAATACCTACCTTACAAATACATTATCTAATTTTTCATTCTTCGACTAACTAACAAGTATTATACACATGGAACAAAAGCATACATGCTAAAAGTACGTGTGTAAAATTTAATATTTTCTTATTTTTTAAATTAATTCAATTTTTTGATTGACTATGCTAAACCATCATGTGGGCACATTGTAAGCAAATGTGATGGTAATGTGAAGGAGAAGAGATTTTGTGATGGAGGTTTTTTCTCTTTCTTTTTCCAAGTGGGGCTTTGAGAGGAGGTGGCCTTGATTTACTATAAGGTAGCCTTTTTTTTGGGTATGGGATGTGTAGCTTTTGGGATTGGGTCTTGCATTTATTAACCAAACTTTAGGCTATACCTTTTCAACAATGTCGTAGTGTGTATTAAGATTAATCCTTAGTTCACCATTTTACCTTGCTATTGGAAGTACTAGCCTTACAAAGCATGCAACATGCTCATGTGACATGAGCTTCTAGCTCTAGAGATGTAGGTTTCTCTCTCTCCCACAATTGATGTACAAACTACCTCTTACACTTTCCCTATTTCTCTCAATAGGAGAACTCACAAGGAATCTCTCTCTCTCACACAAGAAGAAGGAATAGAAACTCAAAGAGAATGCCTCTCATGGATGGAATTCTCACATGAACAAAAATTTCTCTCAAGGAAAAAGAGAAGTTGTCTCAACGGAAGAGCACTCAAGAACTCTCAATCACTCTCTCACACTCTCAAGGATTGCAATGCCTCATCAGAAGGCAAGGGAGCTCTGATACCATGACAAAATATGAAGAGGGGAGAGGAGAAGAGTGGAGATGAAGTGAGAGGGCACAACTAGAGAGCATTGATTGGATGGAAAAGGGCAGAAAGCCATCAAGGGGGTGGGAACTTGTGTCTTGTGCACGCCTGAGGACCTTGCCATCACTGCACTTCATGTAGTCCATACCACACACACATTGAAAATTAGAAATTATGGTCATTATCCCTAACATTTCACATGGTAGAGTGCAATATCCTACTTAGATTGTGAAGGAAAGAAAGGCATGGGACCTTGCCCTCTTGAAAGAAAGTGTCAAGGTTCTCGAGATGCAATTTGTTTCTCATTGGTGCTTGCATCCTCCGTATGTGTCTATGAAAGTAGCCTTGTTTTCTTTTTCAAAAGTTATTGGCATGCTTTCTCCAGCTAAATGAAAATCTTGGGGAAAAAAGGGTGTTATGGGAAGTTTTTTCTTATCATCCCTCAATTTTTGGAGGCTTGTTATGGAACAAATTTGAACCAAAAAGGGAGTAAAAACTATCTATGAGTTTTGTTATGCTTGGGCAAGGGTCACTAAAATGTGAAATTAACTTATGTGAATTTGTTTTTAGAAAAAATGTGTTGTGTTAGGGCAAGTAGATCCAAGAAACATTTAAAGGATGTTTGAATTGGTGGAGCTCGTAGTGTTCCACACATTTTATATAATTGTGTTTGGTTTCGATCTTCTTAGCTGCATGTTGCTCATCGATTGGAATTCACAGCCAATGACACAATGCAATTTTTCTATGTTGGAAACTCAAGAAGAGCTCAGGAAACACCATCATCTGAGCCTTCACTTGCTACAAAAACACAGATACTTTCTGCTACTATGCAAAAATTGAAGATATAATATGATCAACAAGCTACAATTCTTGACCATTTAAGAGTACAGTCGACTGATATAAGGTCAATCAAGGCAACTTTGCATATTTCATTTTCTAGGCATTGCATCATTCTTATCATTTCAATGTCAACTTTGCTGCTTTTCTTAGAAAGTCCACCCCTTCCTATATGTTTCTGTAATCTAGTGGTAGAACCTATTAGTATTGAATGTCATATGCACATATCAAAAACAATGTGGAAAACATAACTATATGCATGAATTTCGGCTTCGTAACTTTGCTTGGTTGCATTTTTGACTGTCAAACATTCAAGTAAAGGAATCCTGTTTGAATGCACAAAGAGAGCATAATGTATTTTAGTAAATCTCTTCCTTAAACTTTTTATGTTTTTGTTTCTAGTACATCATGCACAAGTCTAGGAGCTTTGGACCAACATACAGTCATCAAACATAGTTTGGACACACTGATGTTGATAGAACTATCACAACTAATCCGATGGGATTTGCATCACAGCTTGAACTAATAAATCCATATGAAACATCTCAACAAAGTCCCCAATATTATGCACCTCAAAGCTATCCAGGGGTCAATCTTGTCTCCCCAAATCTTATTGGCCAAATAGCAATTGAACAAAGTGATGCTGTTAATCCTCTTGTTATAGTTGGAAACAGATCCATCTTTGATGATGTCGCATCTTGGTACAAGGACACAAATGTGTATATGCCAAGTCAATAGGTACTTTCTAGATGTTTTTTGAGTATCAAGCTCCTTAGGATTTATTTGGAATATTGAGGGTCATGTCTTTTGTTCTTGTTATCATATTTCAGCGGGTGGAAGGGTTTGCCATGTGGCTCAAGTCACAGTTGTCTAGAGCAATGCCAGGGCCCAGGAGTGCAAGGCAGTTCTTACTACACAAGTTACTTTAGAAGCCTCAAGTCCTGCACTCTAATGGTCCTATGGGGACTCAAGTTTCATCCTATCAGCAAGCACAAAGAGCTCAACAAACATGGCACAAACTATCATGTTCATGGATGATATTGGCATGTGCTTAGGCACATAGGGCTAGCTTTGATAGCATGGGGAGGCTAAGGGATAGGTAGGAGATTCTCAGTTTGAGTTGCAAGAGCAATGTATGCATTAGGGTTCTTTCTATTTTTAGTAGCTTGGGCTCGAGCCTATATAGGGAGCCCAGGGATTTAGTTTTCATTCACACAAGTCAGAGCAGGTTTGGCACTTTCTTGCTATAGGACACCAGGTTGATTGTTGTGAATTGGTTGGATGTAGATGTTTATGCCAGTATTCTAGCCTATGGCTCAGGATGCTCAAATTCTATGGGTCCTAGACCCATGAGCATCATGGTTAGGTAGTAAGAACGTATGTGCCTCTCTTCATGGTTCTATCATTGGTCTTTTGTGCTTGTGTGTAGGTCCATATTTACAGGAGTGATGGTGGGCATGTCAATTGTTGTATCAGAGCTAACTCTGGGCAATTTTTTTGTAGGAGATAGTGACTTTGCTTGGATCTTCTACATGTTTTTGCACTGCTTTTGGCTGGGAACTGCTAAATTTTGTCAGTTAGGTATGGATGGAGTGATTTCCATGTCTAGGAAGACGTGATTGGCACCTGTTGGAAAGGGAGTTTAGTCAATTTTGTTGGAGAGGAAGGGGAGAGGTTGAGGAAATTTTGGCACATGATTTCCGAGGGTATTTGGACAATGATTTTACAATTAGAGATCTAATTTGGTTGGGAGACAAGGCTCAAAATGGAGTTTTTTTATAGGGAATCATAGAGGTGCTCTAGGATGTAAATGCCTAGCTTGAGTGAAGGGGAGATCTCTATTAGATTGAGGAGAGATGATGAAAAGCAACCTTGGTTTTTTGTTAGAGTATCCCCAAGGCAAGCATTGAAAATTGGTTGGCCTCGATTTTTCAAAAGTTAGGGGCACCAGTTTTGGCCAAAAGCTCATGTTTATCCTATAAACAAGGTGCCCTCCATATCAAAGCCTACAACCAAGGATTTACTAACCCAAGCGGGTTGAATCTTCAGCTTGCTACTCTCACACCTATGCAATGGAGCTTCTAGCTGGGAATTCAAGCCTACGAGGATATTTTGGAGTGTTATGTTCTGCACTTGGATCATGTAGACTTGTTATTGGGCATTGACTGGCTTAAACCCACCACGATGTCCAAGGTGGTTGGAAATCACATATTACTCTTTCTGAGCTCTTTCTCTGTTGCACGGGTACATCCATCTCATGATACAGCATGATGATATACGTCCCTCTAAAGGTCCTCTTGTAACTCTAACTCAAGTTTGGAATATATTAAAAATAACTTCTTATGATGTGTTTCAACGTGTTTTGATTCCATTTTCTTCATTTGTTGTATCTATTTCAGATACCAATGATTTAAGTGTGGTTGAACATATTGAATTAAAGAAGCTGTTGTTAAACAATTTTAATGATGTATTTCCCAAACAACTACCGAGCAACTACCAAAAGGATTACCTCCAAAACAAGGAGTGGATCATCACATAGATTTAGTCCCACGTGCTTAGCCTATAAGTATACCACCTTATAGGATGAGCCAGTTAAAGCAGGATGAGTTATCTTAGCAACTTCAAGAATATTTGAAGTTGGGGCTCGAGCAAATCACCCTAGGGTGCTCTTGTTCTTCTGAGAAAAAAGAAGGATGGTTCTTGGAGAATGTGTGTGGATTGTAAAAGATTGAATAAAGTCATGGTTAAGAATAAGTATCCTCTCCCTCGTGCTGATGACTTAATTGATAGATTGTGTGGAACAAAGTATCACTAAGATTGACTTAAGTATTGGCTACCACCATATTTGTATTTATGTGAAACATATTAAAAGGATAGACTTTCAGAAAAGGTATGGTCATTATGAGTTCTTGTATTACCTTTTGGATTGACCAATGCTCTCGTAATTTTCTAGCAAATGTTGAATTACTTGTTTCGAGAGTACTTGGACAAGCTCGTTGTTGTGTTCTTGGATGATAAGACTTTAGAGGACCATATAGGTGAGATATTGGTCATCTCAATATTGTCTTAATTTTATTAAGATAGAATAAGATATATGCTAAGTGATTTCTTTATGAAACAAATCATTTACTTAGGAGAACAGATTTCTTAGGAAGGTGTTATTGATGAAGATGATATTCAAAAGACAATGAAATGGATTGACTCTTTCCTAGGATCAACTATCTTTTGCAAAATTCTATTTGTAATTATTCTAATATCACGGTCCTCTTGACCAACGTATTGAAGGGTCGTGGTGGCTATAGGTCCACTCAAACTATTACTTGGAATGAAGATTTGAATAAGGCTTTTGACACTTTGAAAATTGTATCAAGATTGTTCCTATTCTAGCTTTACCCCTGATCATACCTCGCCTTATGTGTTAGAGGTTGAGGCAAGTGATTTCTATTGGGATTGAGCCTATATCATCCTAGCATTACGTGTAGAAATCTACTGGGTCCATGACAACCTATAAAACTAATCCTCCCCTCATCATAACATGGAATATCACACAAATGCTTTTGTTTTGAATATTCAACATCAATAGCTTGCTTGCATCCTCTGTATTGTCTATGAAAGTAGCCTTGTTTTCGTTTCCAAAAGCGTGCTTGCATCCTCCATATTGTCTATGAAAGTAGCCTTGTTTTCATTTCCAAAAGCTTGCTTGCATCCTCCGTATTGTCTATGAAAGTAGCCTTGTTTTCGTTTCCAAAATCTATTGATGTTGAATATTCATTGTGTGATATTCCATGTTATGATGAGGGGAGGATTAGTTTTATAGCAAGAGAGGAGGCCCTAACAAACCAAGTTTGTTTTAATGGATGCTCAGAAGGGCTAGTTCTGAGAGCTGTGAGAGGGACACTGCAGGAGGTATTGGTGCACGAATCCATTTGTCTTCAATGCATGAGAGTGACGAATTGAAGACATGAAATCCCATGGACCTTTCTCAGCTTGGCAAAAAGGGTGTTATGGACAGTTTTCTCTTATAGTTCCTCAATTTTTGGAGGGCTATTATGGAACGCATTCACAATAAAAGGCGAGTGATTACTATCTACGAGTTTTGTTATGCTTGGGCAAGGGTCACAAAAAAGTTAAATTGACTTATGTGAATTTGTTTCCAGAGACAATGTGTTGTGCTAGGGCAAGGAGGTCTTCTACCATTTGGCTAACACTCTACTCCTTCATGTCAGCAGCGCCAGATCATCAAAGAAAGTGTGGGAACTACTCGCAACCCTGTACGAAACAAAATCATTGGCAAACAAGACGTGCCAACTACTTAATCTCAAGATGGATGATGAGGACTCCATAACTGCACACATATTGAAGTTCAAGACCTTCATTGAACAACTGGCGTCAATTGGGATGACAATTGAGGAGGGCGAGGAGTGCATTATGTTCCTAAATTCATTGCCTGAATCCTATGATCATCTTAACGTCATGCTAAGTGGTGTTACAGAAGAAATGAAGTTTGGAGAATTGACGAGTATAATATTGCAGGAAGAGATCGTTAGAAGCAAAACAAAGCAAAAGACAAAAGCATCCAAATGGCCTCATTTGGAGGTGGAAGACAATGCAGAAAGAAGGAAAATACAAAGGCTACAAGTTCGTGGAATGGATACAAAGGCTACAAGTTCGTTGGTCCGGTTTCTTAGATGGATGAAAGTGATGCTTGATTTAAGGGAGGATGTTGGAATTATTAAGTCAAGCATATGTTAGTAGCGAATATGTTAGACGATGAAACAATCTTGACACCAACCGCTAGCTTGTGATAATGAACTTAGGAATCCGTTGTAACCATCTAACTCCCAGGCCGGGCTATTTCTAAGCGTGACAATTGATCAATAAAAATGCATTCTGTTCTCGATTGCCTCCCTCGGGTCTCTCTTCTTCTGTGTTCATTTCATCGAGCCTCTCTCTCTCTATTAGAGTTCGTATTCGAACACTACCAACCGATCGAAAGAAACGCTGTTGGAGGATCACAAAACTGCATCAAATGACAAGATGGGATTTAAAAGACTTAATCGACGAATTTCATCAAGAAAACGCCAGATCACCTTGCCGCCTTTAGTTACGCACGATTGTGTTTCGCATAAGGGAAAACCCTCCTAGAAATGACCTGGTAGGCTGGACTGAATGCAAAAGCAGATAAGTAATGTTTCTGTGAAACCAGGACGAGTAGGACGATCCCGCAAACAAAATTCGCTACCTCTACAATTGCTCGTTCTCCTTGATCATTCACCGGGAGGACGTTCTCCAAAACGTTGTGAAGATTCATATCATATTCATATCAATTAGACTCATATTACATCATCACATATTCATATCAAAATTCTCATCACACAAGGTTATATTTCCAAATAATCACATCATCACACATTCATATCATTAAATTGTGTGCATGAAGTAAATATATAAATATCATGACTAAATGCCACTTAAGTAATAAGTCACAAATTGGTGTATAATCAACAAAAACTACATCATGATTCATACATTGCAACAAATAAATGTCACCATAATATTCATGGAATAAACAACATCATGAGAATATGCTCCTCATGCATATATACAAACACAACATCATACATGCATCACAACTCTTCTGATGCTTCTAGTGGAGACTGTGGCAACTCTTCTGATGCTTCCAATGGAGGCTGTGGTGCTCTAGATGTACACTTAGTCTCTACTTCTTGTAGTATGTAGTGCTTTTGGAGTAGACTCAGTATCCTCTTCCTTAAATGCAAGCGGAGGCTATGGCAACTCTTCCAATGCTTCCAGTGGAGGCTATGGTACTGTAGGTGTACACTGAGTCTCTACTTCTTCTATAGTGTGCAGAGCTTTCACAGTAGACTCAGTCTCCTCTTCCTTAAATGCAAGCTCTGATATTGCTTCAGTTGCACATTGTATTCTAATGGCAGCAATTAAGTCTCGAATGATTTCAGTCCTAAATAATTTTATATCCTCCTCTGAATATTTGAGCTCCAAAGAGTCTTCCGATGAGACGTGTGGCTTAAGTGAGAAAATTTCTTTGAAAATCAACATGCAGTTATAGGCAACTCTCCACCCACAACTATGCCCATCTTCCTACTCTACTACTAAATGCTTTTGGAAGTCTAGCGAGTCTTTGTATTGTCCTGTTTCTCTGATAGCAAATACCAACTTCTCAATCGACCTGCCTATCATGACATATTAAAAAAACTTAGTGTGTCTATTACATAAGGTACATAATATAGAAGTAAGAATAGATTAATAGAATACTTACGTTTGCACTGAGCCATGAAAACCTGCAATCGAGTTGACAAACCAACAATAGTTGTCTTCAAGGTCCCAAACCACCAGACTCCAATGTTCCCTACATGAATAATTAAGAACCATTATTATTTAACACAATGTTGCCAGTATAAGATGAAAATAAAGGTTGCCATGATACTTACATCTCATGATATGCCATAAATAGGACTCGCACACCATGTAAATGTAAAGGCTATAACCATTTACAAACATCGGCTATCGTCTTTTTGCTATCACTAAGTATAGGAGAAAGGAGGGAATCCAACATATACACATGGTTTTGTACGGCTCTACAAAATCGTTGGATAACTACACTGCACCAACAAATAAATGAATATTAGCTTATTAGATTTAATCAAAATATTGAATTATCAAGTAGAGAAAAAGTTTGTATCAAACCTGAGAATGGCCATCATAACATTGTTATTGACCTCATTTGAAGCTCTAGAGAGGATTGAAATCTCCTCTCCCCCAAATTCAAGATACTGAGGTCTATGTTGAATCATAACCCTAACATTAAAAAAGCTTCCCAATTCTTCCAATGAAGCCATGTTTGTAGAGTTGAGGTCTTCTATCCACTTTGACTCTTTGACGACATTCATTTCGTACTCCTTTGAGCCATTATCTATTTGACTTATAGGAGGGTCCATAATGTTGCCCTTAATGATTGCTCGAATGGTACATGTTATAAATGCATAGAGATGCAAGTCCGTATATGTTGACAGTGTGGTGCCATTTTGCATCTCAAAAATTTGACCAAGTACCAAAAAGAAATTGTAGCCCACCCTCCATCCACAATTATAGATGTGGCTATCCTCTTGATGTGATACCTGACATGTTATATACTCTATTTGGTGTGCCAAGTCACATTGCCGCATTACTATGTTGATAGCACCTACTAACTTTTGAGCCGATCTGCACATCAAAACATATAACAACAATGAATATGTGCACTGCATATCAATCTACATGTCAAGAAGTGACAACAAGTGTAGTCTATACTTACTCTAACACAGTGCCATGGACGGATGTCATTGAGTTGGCCAAGAAGCACTTATTAGCAAAGATGTCCACGACCACCAAACTCCAATGTGAGCTACATTATTAATAAAGAATAATTACTGTGTTTGAGACAATTCTAGCAACGCAATAGAAAAAACAAGTAGGGTTTGATGCTTACTTCTCATAATATGCTGTAAAGATAACTCATGTCTCATTCATAGGAACGTGCTTCAACCACTTGCAAACATCCTCTATGGTTTCTTCTTTGTTGTTAAGCACTTCCGAAATAAGAGGATCGAGCATATATGAAACTCTTTGTATATTTTGAGGAAAATTTGCTATAACATTACTATATTTCAAAAAAAAGTATTAGCTTCTTGGGTTTAATCAAAATAAGCAAAGTATAAAGCCAAGGAAAAGGTTGCATCAAACCTGAGGATGGTTGTAATGACTTTGACATTAACCTCTTTCTTAGGATTCAAGAGGATTAAAATCTCTTCTTCACTAAATTCAAAAAAATGAGGTTGTTGTCGAATTAACAACATAGCAATGAATGAACTTCCAATCTGCTCCAATAGAGTCATATCTTCATGACTCATCTTATTGAGAGAGTAGTCTACATCGTATTCTTCTTCACTTGCTATGTCTTCTACATCCTCGTTCTGCTATAAAAATATAAAAAAGTTATGAGATGTACACATCCCAAATAAAGGCTTAAACATAGAAATATAAAGATAAGATTTCATACATGCTTGCAATGTAGTCATATTTTTAGGCTGTTCCCCAACATTAATAATGGTTTTTTCATTAGAGTGCATAGAAGTATACAGATAAGGTTTCATACATGCTTTCATTAGAGTGAGTCTCTCCTCCTCTTGGAGCAAAAATTTAAAAAGTAAGGTTCCATACATGCTTTCATTAGAGTGAGTCTCTCCTCCTCTTGGAGGAAAAATTTTAAAAGTTATGAGATTTACACATCCCAAATAAAAATAAAGGTTTAAATAATCATAGAAGTATAAAGATAGCATGCTTTCATTAGACTCAGTCTCTTCTCCTCTTGGAGGAAAATATAAAAAAGTTATGAGATTTACACATCCCAATTAAAGGCTTGAACAAGCATACAAGTATAAAGATAAGGTTTTATACATGCTGCAATGTAGTCATATTTTCAGGTTGTTTCCCAATGGTAGCAATTAGACGCTAAATACTCTCAGCCCAAAACACTAGTAGATCGGCTTCTATATATGATTCCATTTTTATTGGTAACTCCAAATCAAAAATCTGTCTAAGAAACAACATGCAGTCGTAGGCAACTCTCCACCCACAGCTGTGCCCATTTTTTTGCTCCACTGGTAGATGCCGTTTAAATTCTACTCGATCTTATTGCTCCGTGGTTGTTCTGATAGTAAGATACAAAATAAGAAAGTAACAAAAATATTAAGAGAATAATTACCTTGGGGAGTTGGCATGATAGCCTTTCATTGAATTCACAAACCACAAACAGTTGATTTCAAGGTCCCAAGTGATCAGACTCCAATGTGAGCTACACGACCAGATTAAAAATGATTATTGTTTTACACAAACTTGCCCAAGAAATAGTAAAAATAAGGTTGGAGTTAATACTTACTCCTCATGATAAGGCATAAAGATGACTCACACCCCATCTAAATTCAAGGGCTTAACTAGGTATAAACATCTTCTATAGTCTTTTGAGGAGAGCTAAGAATAGAAGAAAGGAGAGCATCGAGCATGTAGACATGATTCTGCACTGCACTAGGAAGCTGAGAAATAACTACACTGCACCAAGAAATAAACAAATGTTAGCTCATAGAATTGATTTGCATTCTGTATTAGGAAACTGAGAGATATAACTACACTGTAAACAAATAAACAAATGTTAGCTGCTCATTGATGTAGCAACAAATAAACAAACGTTACCTAAGAATGGCCAGGATAACATTGTCATTAACCTCTTTTAAAGGATTGGAGAGGATTGAAACCTCCTCTCTACCAAAGCTCAAATATTGAGGTTCTCATTTCAAAATGATCCTAACTTCAAATGAGCTTTCCATTTTATCCAATGCAGCTAAATTTGCAGAATGGGCCTCTATCATAGCTTGTATTCTATGTTTGCAGTGATTCTGCTTTTCCATGATGTCTTTAAAGCTCTTGTGCTCATGGGATTCTTCAATCAAATTTAGAGGTGGTTGCATTGCTAAAGTAGAAGGGAGTGCCTCCATATTGACTTCATCCATTTCTTCTCCCTCTATTGCATGCAAACAAATATGAGAGATTAGATTCATTATCTTTAAATTTAAATCTTATTTAAAAAATTGTATTTAGTTGAGAAATAGAGAGTTCATACTACTAAGTATTATCGTAGTGGCCTTTTTACATAACCTTGTGAGCCATAATTATCAAAGAAGGCATCATCATCTTTCTCTTCATCCACCAACCTCTCTCTGAATAGGTCATGTAAGTCCATCTTTTCATCATCATCAACTGGGACATTATGATCTTCAAGGTCATCATCCATGTCATCAGTCTCCTTGTGCTCTACCTCTTTTCCATAGTTTGTGGCTAGATCTACTTGAAGCTGAAAATAAGCCATGAAATGCCTGTTTTCAATAATATTTGTGGAGTTGTCTTTTCTGAGGGGATCCTCAAATAAATATCCCATCCTGCACAAGGTGACCTCCCAACCTGCCAGTAGCAAATTCTCCATCATGGTAAGCAAGAGACTCCCACTTTTTGCAAGACTTCCATAGTTGTTTTTTTGATAATGTATGGACCTAGGAATATCTTGCTCTTCTAGCATCAATCTCAAATTATTTGAATTCCTTCTTATGTTCTTTTGTAAGGAGTGATCAGGGTTGGGACTCTGCATACACAAGAAGAATGATTCAAGAGATTGAATCGCTATGCCACATTCTCTCTTGCCTCTCTTTGCTGCATAAACACCACTATAGATCTTCAAATCTGATGAATATCTCGCTCTAGAGTAAACTGCATGGCTTCTTTGCCTTTTTTATCGATAAAAATGACAATGTTGCAAATTGCCACTTTGCTAATGGTGGTATATACTATTCTATCAATGAAGTTATGGATATCACTACTAGAAACTTCATTGATGAAGAATAGTTGTGGCTTGTCCCATGCTAACTCATTCTTGATGAAGTCATCTTCTGAAACTCCCCTGAAGTTCACAAGCTTTCCAGACTCTGCCATAACCTCTATATTGAATTGAAAGCTTTGGTGCATATCTGTCGGCATCCTTATCTCACTGATTACTCTTTCCACATATGCAACCACCTGTTGTGGATTTCTTTTCTCATGTAAGAAGTTTTCTGACCCATCTTCATCCTTTTTAATCCACCTGTTTGCACATAGCTTTACCTTGGGTGTTGACAAAGAAGCTACATGCTTGACCACATTATAGTCAATGTTACAATGACTAAGTGGAATTTGTTTCTCTGACAGCAAATACTTAATGGCACTATGCACTGCATCACGCCTCACCTGTACATTAATGCATTCTTCCATGCAGTGGTCTTTGTCTTTCTTTCCAAAAACCATTCTTTCTTTAAAATTTTATGTGCTGCCATGGATGCTTACTTGTTAGGTAAGTACTTTATGTGAAGATAGTGGAAGAGAGGGAAGGAGTCTCACTTGCGGCTTTCTCACATTCACAATGGGGGAATACACACAGGTGGAGGTTGAAAATAGTTTTCCTCTTCTTAATTGTGTAGGCCAAAAGAACTCTAGTACAAAGAAATAGAAGAACCCTATATGTGGGTCTCAAACCAAACTCAACTAACTAAGGTGGCATACTAACTGAGCCATGAACTAGAGTAGATAAGGATAGTTGCCATCCAGCTATTATTCGTGGGCGGTGTACCGTGTTTTTATATGGTTGTGCATGACACAAAGGCAAAAACGGTGTTTTATGCTTGATCGACAATTCAAAGCATATCCGATGGGGACAATACTTTGCACACACCTTCAACTAGGTGGAATTGACTTACATGCAAAGTGGCATTCCCATCGCATAAGTACTTGATCGAATAACACACCTAGCAGCGTGTTTGTTTATGGATGTGCATGACACTAAGGTAAAAATGGTATTTAATGCTCGATCGACCATGCAAAGCATATCTGATGGGCACAATACTTTTCCTACACCTTAACCTAGGTGGTATTGAAATTTTCTCAAAGAGGCACACCCATCCGATAAGTACTTGGTTAGATAACATACCTAAGGGCATGTTTTTTTATGGATGTGCATATCACTACGGGAAAAACGTTGTATAATGCGTAATCGACCATGCAGAGCATATCCGATGGTGACAATACTTTGCACGCATCTCAACCTGGTTGAAACGGACTTGTGTGCAAACTAGAACCCCCATCCGATAAGTACCCCCCTCGAGCTCAATCCCAATTCTTGCACACCAATCAGGTCTCTGAACTTGTGCAGCTTCTCTGCACCCAATTCCTTCGTGAATATGTAAGCGACTTGATCCTCTATGCTGACATAAACTAGATCAATAAGACCTAGTAAAACCTTCTCCCGCACATAGTGATAATGCACCTCAATGTGCTTTGTTCTAGCATGATAGACTGGGTTATTTGCCAAGTGTATACTGCTCATGTTGTCACAATAAATGACAACTGGCCCATCTGTAGACTGATGCATATCATAAAGTAGCTTATGCAACCAAGCTACCTCACATGCAGTCATTGCTGCACCCCTGTACTTAGCCTCTGTGCTCGACAAGGCAACTGTAGGCTGTTTCTTGCTGCTCCAGGTGACTGTAGCGCTCCCAAAAGAGAACACATATCCACTAGTAGATCGTCTATCAGAAGTACTACCAGCCCAATCAGCATCAGTGTATCCATGCAACTGTATCTGAACACCCCAGCCTCATAAAATTGTCCATACTGCAATGTGGACTTCACATACCTTAGTATGCGTCTCGCTGCATCCAAATGCGGTTTCCTTGGAGCTTGCATAAACTGACTTACCAATCCAATAGCATAGCTTAAATCTGGCCTAGTAATAGTCATATAAATCAGACTTCCTACTATGCATCTGTACATAGTAGGGTCTTCCAGAAGCTCACCTGCATTTGTGCTCAGCTTCACATTCTGCTCTAAAGGAACTGAAATAGGCTTACAACCTGTCATCCCATATTTGGACAGCATGTCCAATCCATACTGCCTCTGCAAGAGCTGTATCCCACTTGGTGATCTAATCACCTCAATGCCCAAGAAATAACGCAGCTCTCCCAAATCCCTCA
>NC_141614.1:49646102-49656102 GCF_047967505.1 Dipteris shenzhenensis
GTATGTATATACATACATATATATCTATATGTGTATATATATATGTGTGTGTGTGTGTGTGTGTGTGTGTTTGTGTGTATACACACACACATGTATGTATGTATGTATGTATATATATATATATATATATATATATATATATACATACATACATATGTATATATTGATGCATATATTGATGCATATCTTGATGTATATATTTATGCATACAGTTTTGATTGATGGAGAAAATAGGCATGAAAACCATCTAAATTGGCTCTTGCCGTTCGATTTGATATAGGACATGATCCCATTGGGATTTGTAAGTCCAAAGATACGGGGTCCTACTTCTAGGGCCTGAATTCCTAAAATAGGTAGCTTGTCAATGTGCTACCTATTTCATGCATTTAGGCCTCAAAAGTAGGACCTCATTTGGTCCTACATGGGTTCCTACTTTTGAGGCCTAAATGTATGAAATAGGCAGCGCATTGACATGCTGTCTATTTCAGGCATTCAAGCCCTAAAAGTAAGACCCCGTATCTTTGGAATTACAAATCCAAATGGGGTCATGTCATACAAATCAAATGGCAAGAGCCAATTTAGATGTTTTCATGCCTATTTTATCGATTTAATAAAGCTATATGCATCAAATAATGTTGTTTATCAATTTTTGGCATACACCCCCAAAATCAAGACCCCCATTGGAAAGAAAGGTAAGGAACACAAGTGCTTGTTCTTATGTTCAAGAGACATTAAAAAAGAGGCCTGGTAGCCCAAAAATGGCAGCGCATCAATGCGCTATCATTTTTGGGTTGCCAGGTCTCTTTTTGTTGTCTCACGAGCATACATATGGAGGTTATTATACAATATAACTAAGAAGTAGTATTGAAGTAGTTCTACAATTTGGATGCATTAAGAGCATTCATATAGCAAGGAAGAATATAATAATTGAATACATTTTTTTTTCAATACATATTGCTAGTGAGACTACCAAAAAGAGGATCTACCCCTCATGATGTCTCTGGATACAAAATATGAGATTGCTTGATGCTTGGATTGCAGCTAGAAACGTTACGTGGGCAAAGCCACTATATGCCTCAAGTGTTGGAAATTGATGTATGGCTCAAGTGCTAGTGCAAATCATGGCCAAAATCAAGACCCCTTAGAGATTCCATGAGGGCTATCCTTTTACTACTACACACATCACCTTTAGTCAAGGGCAGAACCATTCGTCATCATAGGCAGCAAGTTCATGGGACCCCACCCCATGATCCAAGGCATTATTCAAAGGCAAAGTATTTCTGACCATTCCCAAATTGAGTTTGCCAATTCCTAATCTGATTGATTTCATTTACTGGACTTGCAATGCTTGCAAAGCCCTTGCTTAAGCTTGAATGAGCCTCTTGATTTTGGGGGTATGATGGTCAAAAATGGCTTAACACGCCCAAAATCAAGAGGCTCATTTAAGCTTAAGCAAGGGATTTGCAGGTCTTGTTTTTGGGTGGCAAAAGCAGGAAAAATGACAGCGCATTAAGGTGTTGCCATTCTTATGCTTCCCCCCTCCAAAAATAAGACCCCCAAGCTATTCATTGGAGACACCAAAATGAGGAGAAGGATGACGTGAGGAGTAGAGGAGCTAGTGAATGAGGGGAGGGACAGCCTTGGAATTGCCAGCAACAAGCATGATGCAAGGAGGTGAGAAGGCAAAGAAGCAAGGAGGTGAGGAGGTGAGGAAGCAAGGAAGCGAGGTGGCAAGAGGCAATCTTGAAGGGCAACAAGAGGGTGGAGGTGGCCAAAAGAGTAAGCAAGAAAGGGAGGGATGGAGATTGCTTGTAGGAAATGCTTGGATTAATGCTACAAATGCCATTTTTTTTGTGTGTTTTGCAGCATGAAATTTTTATGGCATTTTTCTTTTAAAAAATACAACATTGTTGTGATTAATTGCGCTTTACAAACAACTCAAGCGGTAAAGCACCATGGATTAGTACAACAATATACATCACAAATGGATGCATACACTCATATACATCACCGATGGATGCATACACTTATACTCACATCAATTTCCAATATTGTATTAGATGGACCCTTAGCATATATGTGTGCATAGAAGACCATTTCCTACATTGATCCCTGATTTCATAGTTAAATTATTCCCTTTCTCACATTCTAACATGTGAAGATTTAATGTACATGCATTATGGGCACATTATATTGCAGTTTATGACTAACTTTTTTTATGAATGCATGATACTTGTATATGGTCAAGGAAGGTATATTATCATTTTTGAATGACAAGGTTACTCTATGCTCCATTTTATCCTATATTAGAACCTTGATCACTAGATATTACATAAATGTATTGCTCCATTATATCCTATACTAAAAACTATTTTGACCCAAATACATAATGCCAATTGAGGTTAGTACTCATGACAAGTGATGAAAACAATCTAATGGTATGAATGAGATCTTATAAATTTTGGATATATAATATGGGTACTATGTTGATTGAGCTATTTTTCTAAGGGAATATTTTCAACTTAATTACTAAATACATACTTACAATGGTGACCTGATTCCCATCTATATGTATAATCAAGTTTTACTTTGTGTAAAAAAAAAAGCTTTTGCATAAGGTTAAAATTCGAATAGTATTTATATTTGTTTAAGAGTACCCATTGAGCTGGCTCCTATCCTTATATTGAACATGATAATGTTCATAAAGATTTTATGAATACAAATAGATAGCATTGGCTCTCTTTTTAGTGGTTGGGAATGAACCCTAAAAGTACCCTAAAACGACTATGTATTCCCTTATTTGTAGCATGGAAGTGATCATGGTAGAGTGGCATAATCCCTATTTTGCTTTTTTCATAGGTTTTTTTGCTACTCATGGTTGGCAGATACACCACGGCATAGATCCAAATAGATATTTGGTTTTTTGCTTCAACTTGCTTGACTAGACTTTCCTTGATGATTGTTCGATTGTGCATCATGAGTAGTCACTGGCTTAATTGATGCATTAAGTGCAATGTTTTCCTTAAAGTTTTTCATACTACAGGATACGAGTTTGCTTATAGGGGTGGAAATAGAAGCTTGTTAACGCCTGGTGCATATTTTTCGTTAGATGCAGCAGGATACTAGTTACATAGTGTCAGCCAATTATTTCACTTGAATCATGCTCCTCTTATGCTTGAGTTTATGGTCACGTATTGAGTTTAACATAATAGTCTATAGGATACTGGATGTGCACTCAACATAGTGGTTAGATGCATTCATTTCTAGTTCCGATAGAACTATCATTCAGACATTGGTCATAATAGAAGTATGGAGGGCTAAAATCCTTTTTTGGCTCCCTAAGTTTTTAAAAGCATGGTATTGTCCAGATTGCATAGGTATTTTCACTAAGCAAAATTAATCCTTATGATGAAAATGTGTTTTTTTTCTTTTGACATAGTTAGTTCTGTTTCCATGTTTTTGGATCGAATGTATGGATGATCTTCTGCAAGCATAAAAGACATGATATGTATATGTAGCACATGATCATGTTTACATATTTTCAGTCATATATTCTACCTTGTGATCTATCGTGGATGTTCAATCTGAGTAGTGTTTGCTTTTTTTATCGCAAATTTTATGTATTGTTACGTCTCTACCTCTCCACAACGACTCAAATTGATAGTATGGGGATGAAAGAGAAGTTAATTGTGAGTTTCAGGCATGCCTTCATTGTTGGAATATGTTTAATTTGCTTATGATCACATCAATTTTTCCAATGATATTGAGGGGAATAAGATGCTGGATGAGGTTCTCGCTCGCTTGAAACCTATTTAATCTTGCTCGCTTATTTGGGGCTGCTCGCTTTTCTCTGCTCACTTTTTGGTAATCCTCCTTTTGAGGCTGTGATGCTCTAAGAGTACATTGAGTCTCTACTTCTTGTGTGGATGGTGTACATTGAGATTCTACTTCTGGTGCAATCGCGATAGACTCAATCTCTTCCTCCTTTGCAAGTTGTGATGTTGTAGATGCA
The DNA here is from genome assembly GCF_047967505.1 of Dipteris shenzhenensis. Lineage (NCBI taxonomy): Eukaryota > Viridiplantae > Streptophyta > Polypodiopsida > Gleicheniales > Dipteridaceae > Dipteris > Dipteris shenzhenensis. The sequence goes on from NC_141614.1 coordinate 49,650,115, forward strand.
CATTGAGTCTCTACTTCTTGTGTAGGAAGAATGCATTGAGTCTCTAATTCAAGTGGAGACTGTAATGCTTCTACTTGAGGCTGTGATGCAAAAGGAGACTGAATTGTCTCTTGTTTTTCTTTGGCTCCCTCAGGTTCTTCATTGAGTCCATCATGTTGTTTCCCAATGGTAGCAGTTAGGTAGTGAATAGTCTTAGCCATAAAATCTTGTAGCTCGAGCGTTGTATATGCTTCTATTGAGACATGTTCAAAAATTTCATTGAGGAACAACATGAAGTTGTAGGCAATTCTCCACCCACTACTAAACTTGTCTTTCTGCTCCACTGTGAGGCGTGTCTGGAAATTTGGTTGGTCTTGATGCTCCTTGATTTTCATAATCGCAGATACTAACTTGTTTGTAGACCTGTCCATCATGACATATGACAAAGTGAATTTGTGTAGTAAATAGTAAGATGCATGTTCATAATGATGTGATAAAAGAACACTTACTTGAACACCCCGTGAAAGCCTGTAAATGAATTTACAAACCAACAATGGTTATCATCAAGATCCCATACTATCAGGCTCCAATGTGAGCTACATCACCAATAAAGAGCGATGAGATTTATCACAATATTAAGTATTAATTGACACAATATTACAAATAAAAGAGTAAAAGAAAGATTGAGATGAGATACTTACTTCTCATAATATGGCATAAATATGACTAGCATGCCATCCAAGTCTAAAGGTTGTAGCATTGAAAAACATCATCTACCGTCTTCTTGGTATCACTAAGTACAACTGAAAGGAGAGAATCGAGCATACACACACGATTCTATACTGATCTAGGAAAGTGAGATATAACCGTACTGCAGCAATAAATAAACAAATGTTAGAAGAAGATTGAATCAAATGATTGAAGTATCAAGCCAAGAGATGTTCATATCAAACCTGAGGATGGCCATCATGACTTTGTCATTAGCCTCTTTCAAAGGGTCGGAGAGGATTGTAACTTCCTTGTTACCAAATGTCAAAACATGAGGTCGCTTGCTAATGATAATCCTAACCTCAAAAGAGCTCCCCATTTCGTCCAATACAGCGGTTACATTAGGACAACTTATGGACGTAGCAACCAATGTTTCCTCTGGATGCTCCACCACGTTATCAATAAATGCCTTAATGATAGATGACATAAATGCATATAGATGCAAGTCTGTATATGTCGACAATGAGGTTTCACCACCGCTCAAATTAAAAATTTGAGCAAGGAGCAAAAAGCAGTTATATTCGACTCTCCACCCACAACTGTGGTCATCATTCTACTTTGCTGCGGGGCATGTTACATACTCTATTTGATCTTCTAAGTCACCTTCCATTTGCATAAGTGCATCTATTGCACCTACCAACTTTCGAGCCGATCTACACATCAAAATAGATAACATAAATGAATGTGCGCATTGCATAGGATGCATCTCATTGATGTAATTGTGACACAAGTAGGTTATACTTACTCTGACACACTGCCATGGATAGATGCTATTGAATTGACAAAGAAGCATTGCTTGGCTAAGATGTCCACAGTCACCAAGCTCCAATGCGAGCTACATTATCAATTAAGAATAATTATTATTTGATATAATCCTCCACAATGTAAGAGATAAGCTAAGTAGGGATTGATACTCACTCCTCGTGATATGCAATAAAGATAACTCGTGCCGCAGTCAAATCAACAGTTTGCAACCACTTAAAAACATCATCTATGGTCTTCTACTTATTGCTAAGTACATTAGAAACAAGAGGATCGACCATATATGGACATCTCTGTATATATAGGGGAAGCTATTCTAAAACCATACTGTAATAAAAAGAAAAGAATATTAGTTCATTTTATCCAATGGAAATACAAAAGCATAAAGTCAAGAAAAAGTTTGTGTCAAACCTTAGGATGGCTATTATGACCTTGTCATTAACCTCTTTCTTGAAGTTTATAAGGATTGAAATGTCCTCTTCATCGAATAGAAAAGTAAGAGGTTGTTCTTGAACTTGAAACCTAACTTGAAATGACTTCTCCATTTGCTGCAAGGTATGATTATTTTCTAGAGTCATCCGATGGATAGCCAGAGTAGCTTTGCTTTCTTGAGATGAGCTTCCTATATTCTCTACTCCAGCTATGTCCTCCTCATCCTCCTCCTTTTCCTCCTCCTATAAAACGATAAAATAATTATGAGATTCAAAATTTTAAATTAATTATAATTTTAAAAAGGCTTTTAAATGAATAAAGAAAATTAAAGATAAGTTTTCATACCTCTATATATCTTCGTGGTCTTTTTATGTAACCTTCTGAGGCAAGGTCACTGTCATATCCATCTCCTTCAGCTTCCTTACTATCGTTGGTGTTCTCACTATCATATCCACAGCTTTCAGCATTTTCATCATTTTTCTTGCTCTCATCATACATGGCCATCTCTATGTCAGCATCCTCTTCATGTGAGATCAGACCTTTCTTATCATACTTTATTATGAGAGAAGCCACGGTATCAAGGTATTCCAAGCAACCAGGGCTCTCAATAATATTTACATGGTGTCCTTTTCTGATAAGAGCTTCAAACAAATGTCCCATTCGACACAATGTGACTTCCCATCCGGACGGTAGCAAAAATTCCATCATACTAATTAAAAGATCAGCACTTTTTGCTGGCCTTTCATAGTGATTTGCGTTGCGATGGAGGGGACTTGAAGCTTCATGCTCTTCTAGCAGTAGTTGCAATCTCTTTGTATTCCCTCTTATGTTGTTCCGTAAGGAGTGATCATTGTAAGGGCTCTTCATGCACAAGAAAAAGATTTCAAGACTCTGTATCTTGAGACTGCATTCTCTCTTGTCCCTCTTTCTTGAGTATATACCATTGTAAATCTTAAGCTCATTGCCATATTGTTTTTCTAGGGTAGCAGACATTTTTTCCTTGTCATCTTTATCAGCAAATATGACTATGTTACATAGTCCCACTCTACCAATGGTGGTATGTAATATTCTGTCAAGGAGTTGACGAATATCATCTGGTGATATTTCATAGACAAAGAAAAGCTGAGGCCTCTCCCAAGCAGTGTCGTCGGACAAAAAATCATTCAATGAAACTCCCTTGCACTCAACACTCTTTCTAGACTCTGAAATGATTTCATGTATGAAAAAAAAGCCCTTGTTCAAAGTTTTTACTTTTCTAAGAGTGTGCTTATTGATGACTTTTTGTGCATATGCATACACATTTTCTGGAATGTCACTTCCATAGAAGGAGTAATTTTAGATCCATCATCTTCTACCTTCACTCATTTATGCGCCCAAGCCTTCTGTTTAGGCGACGGTAAAGCTGATGCCATCTGCCTCACAATGCTATGATCAATTTTACATTGGCTAATTGGAATATTTTTTTCTGCCAGCAAATATTCAATGGCACTCTTTACTGCATCACGCTTGACCTGTTGGATGATGCAATCTTCCATGCAATAATCTTTATCCTTTTTGCCAAAAAACCATTCTTTGGACATTAATTTCTCTGCAGCAAGAGTTGCGTATTTGTCTGGCAAGTTTCTTAAAGGCCTCCACATCCGAGCCGTCATCTCTTTTTTCTCAATTTTCTTTGCCTTGTCTTTAATCAATGGTGGAGCCTCATATGTGACATCTCCCTTCTCACATGCAAGACACACGTCTTTGATCTGATAAAAAACTTCATCACTACGGAAAAGTATGCTTGTGTAGTCTTGATACCTGTCCCTTACTGTCTTAAAGCTTGTAATCACCTCTGTTCTTTCCTACTTTCCCCTTGGTACAATGGCACTCAAGCATGTGTAGAAGTCAACAAGATTATCCGCTTCCACTTTAGTTGCAGTTCTTTTGAGAGTGATCACAGGAGAATGAAAAGTTCTCCATATGGTCCTAGCTTTGAGCAACTTCTCTGAAGTGGAGGTGATCTTTCGTAGTGCATGAATGTCATGATTAAGTCTTTCTGACTCAATCAAATATTTTTTCTCGTTCTTGAAGATACAAACATGCAGAATAGTAGTGAAATTGAGGCACACTCGCGAAGGTTTGATAAGTAATTTCTCCTTTGTTGTATGCCTCTCTAGAATGCTCATTACAAGCATAGGCATAGTGCTGACCATCTATTGCCTCAAATGTGCAATGAGCTAAGAAATTTCTCTTGGCATCCTTTATATGTCATTCTAGATCATTCACTGAACTCTGTCCTTCTTGAAGTGAGGGAACTTGTTTTCTGAGGAACTTAGTGAATTGCAACTTAAAATCTATAGGTTGAGAGAAATTGATGGATTGACTGGAATCTCCTCTGACTAGCCAAAATGCCCTTAGATGGAGTACCAAATTAGAAACAACTGGTTTTTTTTCATCAATCAAAGCCTGAAAAATCTTTTCAGCATAGAGAATATCTAAGGTCCTGTGTTGGTTAAGACGTTTGCTTTGACCACCATTGAAGCATGTATAACTTGAGTCTTATGGCCCCATATATATCCTGGATCCTCATCTGTCACAGCCTCATTCAAGTGAAGATTTAGGTTCTTCATTGATAACATTTTTGCTTCTAAATCTGACTCCATTTCAAGACCCTCCGCATCCTCTTCGTGTTCTTCCTCTTCTCTTCTTTGCCCTTTCTTTGTATATGAACGACCTCTTTTTCGAGTTATAGGACTTGGAACTGTAGCTCGTGAAGTACTTGCCTTTTGCATTTGACATCGGGGTTTATTTTTTCGGGGCTCTATGTGAACCACTTTAGATCACCCTACTTCTTCTATTGCCTCAACTTCAAGTATACTTAAGGGCTGCACTTGTTCTATTATTCCATCAACTTCATGAGTTACACCATCTAAGTGAGTAATACTATGAACAAGAGATGCATGTGCATGTCCTGTCTTATCTTATGCATGTCGTGTCTCAGTCAATTCAATTCCTGTCTGAGATGCATGTGCATGTCCTATATCATCTAATGCATGTCATGTCTCAGCCAATTCAGCTCCTGTCTCAGATGTAGATCCCTTGTAAGAATCCATGTGTACAAGACCCTCATCCAATGCTACAATGTGTTCTGTCTCATCCACTCTAGTTCCTCTCTCATTTGTATTACCATGAACCAGGTTTACATGGCCTGTCTCATCACTTCCTTTCTCATGTGTGGATTCTTGCACCTTAGGTCCCTCCAATGAAGTTGAACCTTGTTCAAGGACACCTGAAAGTATTCAAGGATAATCTTTGACTGCATTTTTCTTGCTTCCTCAATGGGAAATTCCTCCCACACATGTTGGAGGATCTCCAATGCATGAACCAATTCAGGAAATCTAGGTGCTTTTGGCGGCGGCATCACAAAGTGCATTGCATCTTTCTTTGAAAGAAGAAACAATCTATTGCTCATTCTTGACTTTGTGTAAATCATCATTGTACTGCTATCTTTTTCAATTTTTATTCCTAGTAAGGTGTCCCCTTGAATCAAATTGCTCTTTGAGAAAGATACATATGATGCCCACTCATCTTTCTCCAACTCTCTCTTTGTCATCACTAGAATGAGATTTCCTTTACTCAATACCAAGAACCATGCTTTCTTTGTTGTGTCAACAACGGTCCAGTTTGTGAAGTCCTTTGGGGCATAAATTCTTCCATTGTATCTCAGTGTCATACCATTGACAAATGCTATAGCCTCAAGATCCATCCTATATTAAAGCACAACAAAAATTTTAGGTACTTTGACAAACTACAATTACTTTGATAAATCAAAAGTACAATGAGTCCCATTGATACACATCAAGTTTTCATTCTTCCCAATTGTATAAGTGTCAATTTCATGCTTTGGGAATAGCCTAAAAGGCTTTACAAGGCTTAGATACATGCATAAATGTGAAAAAAAATAAGAATTTACAATGAACTCGTGGATAGTGTAAAATGAAATAAAGTACAATCAAATACAAATTTGAAGTCTGTCAGATATAAGTGCAAAATGCTTTGTCAACT
>NC_141614.1:49661102-49771102 GCF_047967505.1 Dipteris shenzhenensis
GGGTTTGGGGGTTAGGGGTTAGGGTTTAGGGTTTAGGGTTTGGGAGTTAGGGTTTAGGGTTTAGAGATTAGGGATTAGTTTTTATTTGTTAGGGTTGAGGGTTTAGAGATTAACATTTACTGTTTAGGGATTAGGGGTTAGGGTTTAGGGATCAGGGATTAGGGATTAGGGTTTATAGGTTAGGGTTTGGAAATTATGGTTTATAGGTTAGGGTTTACAGTGTAGGATTTAGGGTTTAGGCTTTAAGGTTTAGGGGTTAGAGGTCTAGGATTAGGAATTAGGGGTTAGGGTTTAGGTTTAGGGTTTTGAGGTTAGGGGTTTAGGGTTTAGGATTTAGGGTTTAGGGTTTAGGGGTTAGAGGTCTAAGATTAAGATTGAGGGTTTAGGGTTTAGTTTTAGGGTTTTGAGATTAGGGATTAGGGGTAGGGTTTACAGATTAGGATTTAGGGATTTAGGATTTAGGTTTAAGTATTAGGGTTTAGGGTTTAAGGGTTAGGATTTAGGAATTAGGGCTTTGGGATTAGGATTTTGGGATTAGGGGTTAGGGTTTAAGGATTAGGATTTAGGGGTTTAGGATTTAGGTTTAGGGATTAGGGTTTAGGATTTAGGGCTTAGGGTTTAAGGGTTAGGGTTTTGAAATTAGGGATTAGCGTATAGAATTTAGGATTTAGAAATTAGGGGTTAGGGTTTAAGATTTAGGATTTAGGGTTTAGGAATTAGGGTTTATGGTTTCAAGGGTCTGAATTAGGGTTTAAGGTTTGGGGATTGGGGGTTAGGATTTAGGGTTTAGGGTTTGATTAATTTTTTAAACAAGATCTAGATTTTTAAATAATTAATAAAGTAGATTATTGAGAAGAGACTAATGTTCTTTATAATGGTTGTTACAGCTTGTTTGCAAAGGAAACTCACAAAGGAGATGGCTACAAAATTTATTTCGAGGATGGAGGTGATTCTATGTTGCAAAAGAGAAGTAGTTACATTTGCTACAATCCATGAAAGTGATCCAAATTCTATTTGTCACTTTAGAAGACTTGGCGAAGATAAGGTGGCGGTTATCGTATCAAGGATTCTTAGTGCACATGTTAAGCTAAAGCATAAGTGTGGAGATATGGAAATCCTTGGAGATGTTATGCCCTATAATACTTCCAACAAAGCATTTATTGCATGGGACAGAGATGAGACTTATCTCACACATGTCATCAGGAATACAAAGTGCATATCTTTGGATTTTAGAGTGGGAGATATTTTACAAATGTTTGTAAGATATCAATGCTCCACTCTCATATAACTACGCGGGAACCAGCTAACTCTACTTGTAAGCCCCCCATATAAGGAGAAGGCATTTGAGTAGCTTGGTTATTCGATAGGTCCTGGTTTGGATACCAGATGGGGGCCATGTGTGGCCTGATGGCTGGACGGCTTCAGATAGGTTGGCACACTACCAACTAGGCTACATGCAAGTGCAGGAAGGTATCCCATGACTGACCGCACTAAGGGTAGACGGAGCATTTCGCAAGGCAACCCACTCTCAGGTTGCGGGGCCCGTTTGGAGCCCCAAATGATCCCAGATGGCTCTGGGCCACCAAACGGAGACCGTAGGTTAGTTGCTCTATTTTACGCCACGGTTCTATCGTGTGGTTGGTGGCCTATTTCGAGACCGACCCCCAGTCGACCGTTTTGGGCGGACTGGGTCGGTCACCCAATTGGGTCTAACCGACTACGAGTGGTGGCTATATAAGAGCAAGCCCGTGAAGCCCATTATATCACTGGCTACAGCAACCCTAATTCCTTAGCATCCAGCCTCCGTCCTCTACTGTTTCTAGCATGCCATCAAAGCTTCTTTCACAGGAGCGCACGGTTGGGAGGCAGCGCCATCTATTGTATCAGTTCTACAGTAATCAAATTTTTTATTCTCCATACTATGTGTTTTCTCTCTTGCATACGAGATCTTGTTATCTGTTGAGCACAGACGTTGTATTGTTTTCTTACATGGTATTAGAGTCTGGACTCTAGCAAGAAGATTTGGTAGTGTGTTTCTGTTTGCGAGCAGATTGTGAGAGATGGCCCAGCCCACAAGACTGCGAATCCCACCATTCGGCGAAAGCGAAAAGTTGGACAGCACTAACTATCCACTCTGGAAGTTCAAGATGAAGACCATCCTAAGTGCATACGAGCTTTGGGATACTACTACTGGGGTGGACTTGAAGCTGATTGCAAGACCGAATTCACCGGATCCAACCAATGCAGGACAATAAATAGTACCAACTACGGATGAGATTCTCGTGTGGACAAGAAGAAATGCAAATGCACTATGTTCTATTGTCTGCAGTGTAAGTGATTCTGTCATGGCGTTAATTCAACATGTTACCACAGCGGAGGAGGCTTGGACGGTCTTGAAAAATCAGTACGAGACCATGAATCAGACGCGGATTCAGAATATGGAGACTCAACTCGCGAACGAGAAACTGTCTGAGTCTGAAGCGGCAGAGAAGTTCATCACCAGGTGAGAATCTGCGCGATCAGATGACTGCGATTGGCATCACCATCACCACGAGAATCTAGTACGAAGGTGCATACGGATTCTCCCACCAAAGTACGGCGGTCTTATTATGGCGCTGAATACACAAAACAGAAATTCGCCCCTCAACTTTGAGGATTTCAGCGTGATGCTTCTAGAGGAGGAGATGCATCAAAAGATGAGGATTGGAGAAGATTCGGCTTTCTTGACTGGATCAAAGAAAGGTAAGGGTAAGGACTTTGGTAACCCATCTTCTTTTGATAATAAAAAGAGAAAGAAGAAGATCAAGTGCTTCTATTACAACAAGGCAGGGCACAACAGAATGAGTGCCGAAAGAAGATTGCAAATGAGAAGAACGGAGTAAAGAAAAGGTCCAGCAACAGCGCGCAAGCAGTTTCAGTAGAACTGTTCATAGCAATTGAGGAGATTTTGAGTTCATGTATCCTGCGAATGAGTGAACCTTGGATCATTGACAATGGTGCATCATGCCACATAACCAGTTGGAAGGATTGGTATACCTCTCTACATCCGGTAGGGAATGACATCCTGATAACAGTCGGCAATGATGCAAAATGTCCAGCAAAAGGAAAATGTACGATTGCTCTCAAGTCAGATGGAGTTGTAAAACAGTTGTCCGATGTTCTTTATGTGCCAGATATCAAGAGGAACTTGTTGTCCATTTCTGTGATCACAGATCGGGACTTCAAAGTTCACTTCGATAAGAATGACGCATAGATTTTGGATCTTCAAGTAAAGGTCGTTGGTAAAGGTACATGGCACAACAACATCTACGAACTCTCAGCTTTCAGTGCTCGAGCTGATGTGAGCAACACTAAGCTGTGGCATGAGAGGTTTGGTCATCTAAACCTTAGTTCTTTAAAGGAGATGCATAAAAGTGGAATGATTGCAGACCTACCAAAAATTATAGATCTGCCCGATGTATGTGAAGCTTGCATGATGGGCAAGCAGCATCGGCAGCCCTTTCCTAAAGAGGCCAGCAGGGCAAAGGCTCCTCTAGAGCTCCTTCACACAGACCTCTGCGGAAAGATGGAGACAGAAGCTTTGGGTGGTTCCTACTACTTCATGACGTTGATCGACGACTACAGTAGAAGGATATGGATATACTTCCTGAAGACTAAAGATGAGGCTTTTAGTAAGTTCAAAGAATGGAATGTAATGATCGAGAAAGAAACGAGGAGGAAGGTGAAGAAGTTGAGATCAGACAGAGGTGGTGAGTTCACATTAAAAGTGAATTCGAAAGTTATTGCAAAAGTCACGAAATCAAGAGGCAAAAACCCCCACCACATACATCATAGCAAAATGGAGTAGCAGAGCGCAAGATGCGCATCATCTGCGAAATGGGCAGGAGTATGATGAAAGGGAAAGATTTGCCAAAGACTTTCTGGGCTGAAGCATGTAACACGATAGTTTACATTCTAAATTGTAGCTACACGAAGGCTGTGAACGGCGGGATGACTCCACTGCATGCCTTTTCTCGTAAGAAACCTTCAGCTGCACATTTCAGAGTTTTTGGATGTGACTGTTTTGTGCATGTCCCTGATGCTAACAGGACCAAATGGGAACCGAAGAGCCGAAAGTGTATTTTCTTGGGCTATAGTGAAGAGGAAAAGGGTTACCGTCTCTATAACCCTGTTACAAAGAAGGTAATAGTAAGTCGCGATGTGGTCTTCTTAGAACAACCGCATCAATTGGAGGAGGATGCTTCCTTCCCAAACAACTAGGACCAGGGTATCCATCCAGTACAACCACCAACAGTAGACCGAACTCCCCCAATGGTGCTTGGAAGGATTCAAGATAAAGAAGAGGAAGAAGAGCCTGCAGAACCACAACGGCAACGGCCATTCCTGAAGTGGGTAAAGCAGCTTTTGGATGGAAGAGAACCTCCAACCATTGAGGAGGAACCATCCAAACACCGCCGGTCCAAGAGATTAGAGGAGCAAAGGAGGGCACAGGAACACTTGGTCAACTATGCTTTGATGACAGAGGTGATCCGTGCTGAAGAACCCAAGTGTCTTGAAGAGGCACAGGGTGATGGTAGGTGGTTGGAGGCTATGCAGTCGGAGTATGGCTCCATAATGAAGAACAAAACTTGGGACCTTGTGGATCGACCACCAAAACGCAAGGTAATCGGCACCAAGTGGGTGTACAAGACCAAGTACAACTTCGACAGCACATTGGATAAGTACAAGGCTCGGCTCATGGTAAAAGGATTCACACAGGTACATGGTTTTGATTATCATGATACTTTTGCTCCCACAGCTCGACTAACCACAATTTGTAGTGTTTTGGCTTTAGCCGCCCAGGGAAGTTGGCCCGTGTTTCAGATGGATGTAAAATCCGCCTTTCTGAATGGAGATCTCAAGGAGGAGGTATACGTGGAACAACCACTAGGTTTTGTGATCCCCAGTTCAAAAGGTAAAGTTTGTAAACTGAAGAAGGCACTTTACGGGCTAAAACAGGCCCCACGAGTGTGGTACCAGTGGATTGATGCGTACTTTCTGCAAAACGGGTTGAAGAGGAGCCCATCTGATGCAAATTTGTATATCTTCAGAGAAGGAGGCAGGTGTATGATCGTGGTCCTTTATGTGGACGACCTTGTCATAACACGGAACCATGAAGAGAAGATCTCACAGACAAAGCATTTGCTAGGAAGAGAGTTTGAAATGAGACCTTATGTGGGGGTTAAAGGTCACTGTGCCTTTACCCCAGTTATATACAATACTCAAACACATATATAAATGAATGAAAAAGAAGATTAGGGTGGTTCTGCACCCACCAAAACTTATGTGGCTCTCTGTCTCTCTCTCTCTCTCTCCTTCTTCCATTTTTGCTTCCGTTGAGAGCACTCTCAACTGGTATCAGAGCCCGGGTGATGATCTAGCTGAGCGTACATGAATGCTTGAAGCTCAGCAACTCTGTGGGAGGAAGGAGAAGCTCTGTGGGAAGCTTTGTGGGTGACTTTACTTGCATCGGAGTGTGTAGAGACCTTGGAGGAACCTTTGGAAAAGTCACTTTGGTTTTGCGAAGTGGTTTTGAGAGCCTGTTAAGTGTTTTCAAAGAAAAAGTCATTTTTTGAGCTTTTCCCTGTTCCGTTCGATGACAGAGACTCCATATTGACTTGTAGAGGCAACTATTGCTTGCTTTTGGTGTCCACTTCACTTCAGGAGCTTGGAAACACCTTCATTCTTGAATCTGGGATCATTTCATTGGATTTCTAACTCACTGTGTCAGTTTCTGCGTTTTTTTCCCGGGTGTTGGAACTCAAGTTTGGAGCAACCATTTGTAGATCTGTCAGTTTTGGTGGACTCAGCAGGTCCCAAAACTTCTATGTTGCTCATCATTCGCACTCCGGTGGAGTTTACAAATAGCTCTATTTCCAAAAACGTTTTTCAGTCCGTGTGTTGGACCCAGTGATTGAGACCATGGTTTCCAATACCGTCTGTCCCATTGCGTTCCGGACGCCCAAAAACCCCTACCTGTCAGTTCTTGCACGATTCGGTGGAGGATTTTCAGAGTTATAGATCTTTGTGTATTCGATTTCGTCTCTCTGTTATGCATTTTTCATTCTAAGGTTTTCAAACCTTAGATTTATGCCACATGGCAGTGGATAAGTGTTGACTCCCATTTCTCACTCATCGGTTGGGATTTTGGAGTTCTAGCAGAAGAGAGATATTTGCAGATTTTCTTGCTGAGTCCGATTATGCAATGGCGCCCATGTTTTGAGGCATCTCACATTCTATTTTCAGTAGCGGTCATTACCGTGGGACCATGATTTCTTGAGCATACCTTATGCAGATCACTCTGGTTGCAGTTTGAGTAGTGTGCGCTCATTCGTGGTGTGCATTAGGTTGTAGTGGATGATTTGTAGGCCATTTGGATGCATTGCGGTCCTTATTGGATGCGCTGATAGGCCCAAATTGCCTTGTGGGATGCTATTTTTATGGATGCTTTGCACATGGATGCTATTTTATGCTGAGGGACAGCTTTGACACATTGCAGGTGATGCACTGATAGTGCTATGCTCTCTTGGATGAGATATTATTATTGCATATGCCAGTGGATGGTGTTTATGCTTGAGTCATTTGGCACTTATTGGCATTTTGGATTACCATTGCAATTGGCATTTTCTTTTGGGCCAGATTTGCTCATATGGATGCACAGTATATGCACATGAGTCAGATGCATCTTTTGATGCTTTGAGCTTTGAGTCTTGGTGATATTTTAGTCTATTGTGGCATACACATTTGGGTGCACCTAGTATTTGGTGTGATTCTCTCTTACAGGCACTAGCATTTGGGATTTTGCTTCATTTGCATCATGGCATTCTCTTCCATGTCTGAAAAGGAGGTTTTCAGCATTAAAAAGTTTGATGGGACAAACTTTTCTTTGTGGAAAGAACAAATAAGGGATGTGCTTATTCAAAAGAAGCACATTAAACCCTTGGCAGGGATTGAAGCTAAGCCTGCAAATATGTCTGAGGATGATTGGAATGAGTTGGATGCATTAGCAAAGTCTACTATTAGACTTCATCTTGCAGAGTCAGTTTATTTCACAGTAGTAAATGAGTAGACTATGGAAGATTTGTGGAAGAAACTGTGTGCCACTTATGAAAAGGAAACTGCCTCTAATAAAGTTTACCTCATGAAGAGGTTGTTTGAGCTGCAGATGAAGGAAGGGGTCTCCATTGCTTCTCACTTGAATGAATCCAATATTATTTTCAGCCAACTTCAAGCTCAAAAGATGAATTTTGATGTGGAGACTAAGGCAATATTTATCTTATGTTCATTGCCATCCTCGTGGGATACCTTCCGTATAGCTGTCAGTAACTCTGCACCTAGTGGAGTACTGAAATTTGATGATGTTGTGGGTAGCTTGTTGGCCGAGGAGATTAGGTGGAAGTCTATGGATGGCAACAAGCAGGATGCAGCCTTAAATGTGCAAAGGGGCAGATCACAGTTCAGCGGGAAGTCCCAAGAAAGAGGGAAGTCTTTTAGCAAATCCAGGGCACGGAACATTGAGTGTTACCATTGTGGCAAGAAGGGCCATATGAAAAAGGATTGCTACAAGCTGAAAAGAGAGCAAAAGGATAAGAAAAAGAATGCAAATTGGGGTGCAAATCAAAAGGAAGAGAGTCCAAGGGAGGACAAAGGAAAAGTGAAGATCGAGGAGATCAATGCAGTCACACATGATAGTGACAATGACGTTCTCTTCATGTCTAGTTTATCTGCAGAGTTGCTTACCACTTCAGATGATGCATATTCCTAGGATTGGATTTTGGATTCTAGTGCTTCATTCCATGTTACTCCCCATAGGGAATGGTTCTCCACTTATGACAGTGGAAAGACAGGTTGTGTGCATCTTGGAAATGACTATGCATGTGACATAGTGGGAGCAGGTGACATAAAGTTTTCTTTTGCAAATGGGTCTGCATTTGTTTTAAAACATGTGAGACATGTGCCTAAGCTGACCAAGAGTCTTATTCCAGTGGGTCAGCTAGATGATAGCTGGTTTTCACACCACTTTTGGCTTTCAGAGTTGGAAAATTCAAAAGGGCTTGATGCTTTTGGCCAGGTGTGCCAAGTGTGGGACTTTGTATCCCTTACATGTATCAGGGGTATTTGATCATGTTGTTGCAATAACCGAGCAGCCAAGCACTTCTTTGTGGCATTGCAGGTTGGGGCACATGAGCCAGAATGGAATGAAACTCTTATGCCGTTTGGGTTATGTACCGCATTTGAGTTTCTCTGATTTTGAATTTTGTGAGCATTGTCTCTATGGGAAGCAGACTAAATCAGCCCATAAAAGAAGGGGAAAGAAAGAGTTTGAAATGCTTGATTTGGTGCATTCAGACGTATGTGGTCCCATACCTACACGATCATTAGGCGGGGCTGAATACTATGTGACATTCATTGATGATGCAACTAGGAAAGTGTGGGCTTATGCTATAGCTCAGAAGAGTGATGTGTTCCAGGTATTTCAGAAATGGCTGGCCTTGGTTGAGAATCAGTCAGGTAGAATGCTTAAATGCCTACGGACTGACAATGGTGGAGAGTATCTCTCTCATGACTTTCAGCATTTCTGTGATACACGTGGGATTAAGAGGGAGCTCACATCCCCTCATACTCCAGAGCAAAATCCAGTTGCAGAAAAGATGAACCGTACCATTCAAGAAAGGTTGCAATGCATGCTTTCCAATGCAAGTCTTTTTTGTGGTTTTTGGGCTGAGGCAATGAAGACTGCAGTGCATGTGATCAATAGATCACCTAGTAAGAGTTTGGATGGTGGTATTCCTGAAGAGGCATGGGGTGGCAAGAAGCCCTCTTACTCTCATTTGCGTATATTTGGGTGTGAAGCATATGCACATGTGCCAAAAGAGCTTCGAAAGAAGCTGGATCCTAAGTCTAGGAAATGCATCTTTCTGGGTTATGGTGAAAGTGGAGAGATGGGCTATCATCTCTGGGATCCAAAAGCAAAGAAGATCATACACAGCCATGATGTGGTCTTCAATGAGAAGAAGATGCATAAGGCACCCATGAGGGATGTGGAAATGAGGAGAATCACTTTCCAGGATGCGAATCCACCTGCATATGTTGATAGACAGCAAGCTGTCCATGCACCAAATGTGCAAGAAATGGTACCACCAAGTACTCCCACAGGTATACAATCAAGGGTAGATGATGGATCATCTATTGGTGGAAATGATGAGCCAAATGTGGCTGATATGCAAGTGGGACAGCAAGCTGAAATGCCCTTGAGAAGATCTTCTAGAGTGTCTAGACCGCCTGATAAGTTTGTTCCAAGGGTAGACTATGTGATGCTTATTGATTGCGGGGAGCCTTCTTGCTACAAAGAGGCTATGATGCGCGAGGATCAATGCAAGTGGGAGTATGCTATGCAATCAGAGATGAGTTCACTTATGATGAATAAGACTTGGGACTTGGTTTCTTTGCCACATGGAAAGAAAGCATTGCCATGTAAATGGGTCTACAAAATGAAGGTCACAGGTGATGATGTGCCTAGGTACAAGGCCCGTTTAGTCGCTATAGGATTCAAGCAAGAGAAGGGTGTGGACTTTGATAAGATATTCTCTCTGGTTGTGAAGATAACCACACTTAGATGCATGCTTGGACTAGTGGCAGCAGAGGATATGGAGCTTATGCAGATGGATGTCAAGACAGCTTTCTTGCATGGGGATTTGCATGAGGAAATTTACATGGTGCAGCCAGAAGGCTTTGAAGAAAAGGGCAAAGAGCATTTAGTTTGCAAGCTGAAGAAGAGTCTCTATGGTCTTAAGCAAGCACCTAGAGAATGGTATCAGAAGTTTGATGCTTTCATTCAGTCCCAGGGTTTTAGAAGGAGTGAATGATCACTGCCTCTACACTAAAAGGGCTAAGGATAATAGCCTGATAATCTTGGCACTATATGTGGATGATATGCTATTGGCTAGCAAGAATACTTATGAGCTAGATGCATTAAAGGCCAAGTTGCATGAGGCCTTTGATATGAAGGATTTAGGACTTGCAGGTCATATTCTTGGTATGCGCATCACGCGTGATCGGAGTAGGAAACTCCTTTGGCTTTCACAAAAAGAGTATGTTACAAAAGTATTGCAGCATTTCAATATGGAGGGGGGGAAGGCAGTGAGTACTCCATTGCCTCCATATGTGAAACTGAGTCATACAGATAGTCCCAAATCAGATAAGGAAAGGGCCATGATGGCCAAGGTTCCTTATGTATCAGCAGTTGGGAGTCTTATGTATGCTATGATAGCTACTAGACTAGACATTGCATTTGCAGTGGGAGTTGTTAGCCAGTATATGGCTAATCCAGGAAAGAGGCATTGGGAGACAGTTAAGTGCATCATGAGGTACATGAAGGGTACCAAGGAGATGTGCATCTACTTTGGTAAAGGAGACATGCGTGTACTTGGGTACACAGATTCAAACTATGCAGGGCATGTGGATAGTAGGAGATCCACTTCTGGTTATGTGTTCACCTTTGCAGGTGGTGCAGTGTCATGGATGTCTCACGCACAGAAGTGCGTTGCTTTGTCTACCATAGAGGCTGTGTATGTTGCAGCCACAGAGGGTTGCAAGGAGGCTATATGACTTGATCAGCTAGTGGGAGATTTGAGGATTCATACAGGTGTACCAACATTGCATAGTGATTCCATGAGTGCTATTCAGCTAGCACGGAATCTGGTCTTTCATGCAAAGACCAAACACATTGAGGTCAGGTACCATTTCATCAGGGAGGTACTTGAGGACAAGCGCATAGAGCTTATCAAGGTTCATACAGATGATAACCCTGCAGATATGCTGACGAAGAGTTTACCTAGTCAGTAGTTTGAGTATTGTCATGTATTGATGGGCATTGGATAGTATGCTCACTGGTTGTTCTCCCTTAAAGGCACATTGTCCTTTAAGTGGGAGGTTGTGGGGGTTAAAGGTCACTGTGCCTTTACCCCAGTTATATACAATACTCAAACACATATATAAATGAATGAAAAAGAAGATTAGGGTGGTTCTGCACCCACCAAAACGTGTGTGGCTCTCTGTCTCTCTCTCTCTCCTTCTTCCGTTCTTGCTTCCGTTGAGAGCACTCTCACCTTGGACTGATGCATTTCTGTTTGGGGATTGAAGTTTGGCAAGAGCCAAAACAGATCTTCATGTCATAGCTGAAGTATGCTGGAGAGATACTAAAGGCATTTGGCATGGTTGAGTGCAAGATAGTTGGCACCCCTATGGAGGTTGACGTGAAGCTCTCAAACGAGGATTCATCACCACTGGTGGACGAAGTGAAATATAGAAGGCTTGTGGGTAGTTTGATTTACTTGTGCAACACGCGGTCGAACATCAGCTTTGTGACTGGTGTACTAAGCAGGTTTTCCAATAAGCCCCGGGAGAACCATTGGAGGGCAGGGATGCAGGTGTTGAAATACATCAAAGGCACACTTGATTATGGCATCACCTATACCAAGGGCAACATCTTGACTAGATTCTATGATCGGATTGGGCAAGAGACATGGACAGCAGGAGATCAGTGACAGGTTCCTATTTCTCACTTGGATCTGGAGCTATGTCATGGGTCAGTACGAAGTAACCCACAGTTGCTATTTCTTCTACCGAGGCTGAGTACAAATCAGCATGTTTTGCTTCTTGTGAGGCAGTGTGGTTGAGGAGGATTTTAGGGGACATGGGTGCAATGCAGAACAAGCCTACGCAGTTATCATGTGACAATCAGAGTTGCATGGCGATTGCAAAGAACCCTGTGTTCCATGCTCGCACAAAACACATTGAGATTCAATATCACTTTGTACGTGAGCTCATCATGGATGGAGAGGTCGACTTGGTGTACTGTCCGACTACAGAGAATGCTGCGGACATCTTCACGAAGGCTCTTGGAAGAGACTTGCTGGAGAGGCATCTTCATCAACTTGGCATTGGGCCGAAAAAGTAAGTTCACTTGCGGGTGGACATTGAGGGGGGGTGTTAGATATCAATGCTCCACTCTCGTGTAACTACGCAGGAACCAGCTAACTCTACTTGTAAGCCCCCCATATGAGGAGAAGGCATTTGAGTAGCTTGGTTATCCGGTAGGTCCTGAGGTCCTGGTTTGGACACTAGATGGGGGCCATGTGTGGCCTGATGGCTAGACGGCTTCAGATAGAGTTGGCACATTGCCAACTAGGCTATATGCAAGTGCAGGAAGGTATCCCATGATTGATCGCAATGAGGGTAAACGGAGCATTTCTCGAGGCAGCCCACTCTCGGGTTGCGAGGCCCGTTTGGAGCCCCAGATTATCTCGGATGGCTCTGGGCCCCGAACGGACACCGTAGGTGAGTTGCTCTATTTTGTGCCACGGTTCTATAGTGTGGTTGGTGGCCGGGACCGACCCCTTGTCAGTCGTTTTGGGCGGACTGGGTCAGTCATCCAATTGGGTCTAACTGACTACGAGTGGTGGCTCTATAAGAGCAAGCTCGTGAAGCCCATTATCATCATTGGCTACAGCAACCCTAATTCCTTAGCATCCAGCCTCCATCCTCTACTGTTTCCAGCACGCCATCGAAGCTTCTCTCACAGGAGCGCACGGTTGGGAGGTAGCGCCATCTATTGTATCAGTTCTACAAGAATCAAATTTTTGATTCTCCACACTATCTGTTTTCTCTCTTGCATACGAGATCCTGTTATCTGTTGAGCACAGACGTTGTATTATTTTCTTACAATGTTATCATTTGCAAATAAGAATGTAGCAGAAGGTCAAGTCTTGGGATTGGAACAAGTGTAACACTGGACATTTGTGCAGATGAGAATTCGAAAAGTTATTGATGATGGTATGGATGATAACTCAATCTCCAGATGGTCCCTACTATGAGGTAGGTAAGGATTTGAGATGGGGCATGCAATTTTTAAAGATTGGAAAGACTCGGCATGTGGTTTTTAATGATAAACATAATGTATACTACAACATCAAAGAATTGAAAGAATATGCCAATGTACCAAGCTCTATTCCTTCAGAGATGGATGATTCCAATGCACTCAACTATAGCACTGACATCTTATCAAAAGTCGATGAGTTCATTGGTACCGAGAAAGAAAAAGATTTCATAAGTGATGCCTTATTCGGGGTGGATGAGTTCATGCACATTGAGAACTTGGGCAAAGATGTCAAAAGTGATATCTTTTCAAGCATGATGGCTTCATGGATACTGATAAAGTTCTTGGAGTCAAACCAAGTAACTATGGAATTATGGAAATCATGCACGATAGTATAATGAGTGATGTTCTCTCTGGAGTAGAGGAGTTTCAAGACTATGGAGTTATGAAATCCATAGAAAGTGCATCAATGAGTGATGTTTTCCGTAATCTTTTCAGTGACTACTATGAAATAAATTGTCTCCCCAAGATGAAGTCTAATGGTAGACTTTGCCAATGCATCCAACTCATTCCATTCATCTGTGGACATAGCTACAGGCTTAGCTACAATCCCTTGCAAGGGTTTTATCTGCTTCTTTTGAATAAGCACATCCCTTATCTATTCTTTCCACAAAGAAAAGTTTGTCCCATCAAACTTTTTGATGCTGAAAAACTCCTTTTCAGACATGGAAGAGGATGCCATGATGCAAATGAAGCAAAATCCCAAATGCTAGTGCCTGCAAGAGAGAATCACACCAAATACCAGGTGCACCCAAATGTGTATGCCACAATAGAGTGAAATATCACCAAAACTCAAAGCTCAAAGCATCAAAAGATACAGCTGACTCATGTGCATGTACTATGCATCCATATGAGCAAATCTGGCCCAAAAGAAAATGCCAACTACAATGGCAATCCAAAATGCCAATAAGTGCCAAATGGCTCAAGCATAAACATCGTCCATGGGTATATGCATCAACAATATCTCATCCAAGAGAGCATAACACTATCAGTGCATCAACTGCAATGTGTCAAAGCTGTCCCTCAGCATAAAATAGTATCCATGTGCAAAGCGTCCATAAAAAATAGCATCCCACAAGGCAATCTGGGCCTATCAGTGCATCCAATAAGGATTGCAATGCATCCAAATGGCCTATAAATCATCCACCGCAACCCAATGCACACCACGAATGAGCGCACATGGCTCAAACTGCAACCAGAGTGATTTGCATAAGGTATGCTCAAGAAATTATGGTCCCACGACAATGATCGCTACTGAAAATAGAACTTGAGATGCCTCAAAACATGGGCACCATTGCGGGAATCAACACTTATCCACTGCCATGTGGCATAAATCTAAGGTTTCAAAACCTTAGAATGAAAAATGCATAACTGAGAGACGAAATTAAATACACAGAGATCTATAACTCTAAAAATACTACACCGAATCGCGCAAGAACTGATAGATAGGGGTTTTTAGGCGTCTAGAACGCAATGGGATAGATGGTTTTGGAAACTGTGGTCCCAATCACTGGGTCCAACACATGGACTGAAAAACGTTTTTCAGCATGCTCTGTGTGCCTTAGTTCAAGTAGCACAGGAGATACATGTTAAAGCAATTCTCCTAGGAGATCCCTAGAAAACTAAGTAGAGCACTTGGATGCTTGTAAGGGCACAGGCACTATGGTATGCTTGGGTCTCCAAGAACAACTTGTAGTTTAACAACCTTCTCATTAATGCACAGGAACTCTTTTGCAATTGGCTTGACAAATTCAGTTCTAGAGATAGCTTGCCTTCATGAAAACTTTGTTTAGCCAGCAAGACTAACTTAATGTTGCATGAGTAGGCACGGGAACAACTTGGCCTTGACAAGATGAACTACAATCAAGCCTACTTCTAGCTCATCAAGAAGAGCGATGAAATTTGAAGAAGTACCTTGATTGTACCTACTTCCAGGAGGCCGCAGGATAGAGCAGTAGGCAACTTACCCAGTTAAATGTTGAACTTGAAGAGTAGTAGCTCTACTTTCCTCTTTTATTGAGTAGTGATATGGTTACTCCCTGAATCTTTTTTTTGTAACAACCCTCTTGAGCCTTTTTTTAAATGTCTCTTCTCAAATGAAATACTTGAAGGACAATGTACAAGTCTTTTTATATATAATACAAACTACCTTTTCTGCCCAAAAAAAACATAAATAAATTACCCCCTTTAGGACATTGTAATGCATAGTAGCTATGAGCTCTCATAGTAGCCCACGGAAGCCTCGTATTTGGGTATGCAATAGAAGGAGAGTTACTCTAGTAGTAGCAAAATTGAGGACCCCTTTTGGTGATGGATCTAATCAACCTATGGTCCATAAAGTACATGAAGGGAAATCTATCCAAATTTTGGAGCATGACATATACATTATTTTTGGTTGCCTATTTGGCTATGTAATCCTCTAGGATTATAGCACACAAGTCATGGATCAATCTAATGGTTGATACATTAACCCATTGTGAGGTTTTTGGCTATAGCAAGCATGCTCCAGTATACTTGTCAAGATTTAAACATTGACCCACTGACCCCCCTCACAAGGATGACCCTTGTTATACCTCGTAGTGTAGTTCATAAATAAATCATGTTGTAGTGCTATGAATGAATTGGCTATTACTAGAAGGTGTGTCAAGGTAGACTCAATATTCATCTCAAAAAGAGTCACTATTAGTGAATCTTTGGGCATGAATCTTTGGGCAATAGTAACAATGGACTAAAAACATGTGAAAAAAACATCTCAAATCGTCAAATAGAGGAGCAAGGCCCAAGCAGGTTTAGTTTGACACCACCAAATTTGCCTTTTTATCAATATCATGAAGCATAAAAATGCTATTATTCAAAAAACCAACCCAACCCAACCTTGCCCCATTGCAACTGAGGGAGGTAAAATCCAAAGGGCTTGCCGATGAGATGAGTTAAATTCCATTACCCTTGCGATCCTTTCGAGGGCCTTTGCTCTTAACTCTTGTCATGATGCATCTCTTCTCTCCCACCACTCCCCAACATCTTCAAGATATTAGATGAAATGTTGGAGCACCTTAATCACATCATGTGATCCTTGGATGTTCTATGTTGACTACTAATAACTATTTGAAGTATGCACTTCCCTTTCCTTTATCATAAAGAGTTAATGAGCCACATCGTCCTAGATGAGATCTTGAACACTTAGAACAACATTTAAGTCCACAATTCCATAAAATATATAGTATTATGAAGTATGCTCAAGTTATTCTCACATTTACAAACAAATCCATTCCATGCCATATGGAGGGGTTTCATAAGAATGCTCAAGTTATTCTCACATTTACAAACAAGTCCATTCCATGTCATATGGAGGGGCTTCAGAAGAACACTCAATCCATTCTCCTAGCCACAAAAACCACATGCAACCTAAATAATTTATTTAGAAATAATGCAAGATAGGCTCAATCATGATATTGTGTGGTGGCTATAATAGGTAGAGATTTGTTTTCAACGTTGTCTTATGTTCCCATGTAGGATAAATAGTTGTGTTTGAACAAATATGACACAACCTCAATATTTGGTGGGTCATTTATGGCAATGTAAAGAATAAGATGCATGCTATGGATTAGTGTGTGAGCTATAATGAGACCATCTTCATTAATGTTGTAGCACTTGATAGTTAACCAAGGGGTACAAATTAATAATGAGACAATGTTCATTAATAGTGTAGCACTCAGTAGTAGTTAATGAAGGGGTACAAATTTCCAAGAGGTGCTAGAATTATACATAATAAAAGACAACAAGGGGGGGGGGGGGTAAGATATCATCTATCTATTTTATACATTGATGTTGCTCGATGAGTGTGGAGAATTCAAAAATATAGCAAAGGGGAAAATATATAATGTTACAAACATCCTATGAAAGTGGTGAATTACTAAATAAAAGACTCTTTATGAAGTGTCAATCAGGGACAATCTTGGAACTTGCTTCTTACAATGCTTCTACCACAATAGGATATGATTGCAACTTCTTTGATTTATGGAACTGATGAAATTATACGCCTTGATGTGATTAAAAAAGCCATATTGGTAGCAACCCCAAGTCTCAAAAGAAAGAGATAATATCAAATTATAGACTAATGATATGATCAATGTAGTACATTGCATCTCATCACCTTGTAGCCAAAACAAACGTTTACAAAATGCATGCATAGTAAAAGGCAAGCAAATAACCATTCACAATGTTCACAATGCAGTTGTCTCCTTGCACCACTTTCATTGGGATGATGGCACATAGCCCCTTTAGTACCATACAAGCTAAAAAGTCTTGCATTTGCAATAGCAAACAAATCCCATGTTTGGATGCACGAGGAGTTGCATATGCTTATTTAACTCTCCTAGTGGTCCAAGTTGTCTCAAACACAATGTATGTGAGGAGACATCAAGATGTCGTTTACCATTTTACAATTGGGCTTGGGAAAACTTGCCATGTATTTTCCTAAATGGGAAATGCATTTTCAATCCCAACTAACCTCTCCAAAATTAACAAGAAGTTGTCATGACCATGCTAGGATGTATTGCTCTTTATAAGATAGAGCTAATAATATAATGTTGTGAACATAGAGTCTACATATTGCCACATATTTTTCTAATGGGAAATGTATTTTCAATCCTATGTAACCTCTTCCAAGTTAACAAGCAAGTTTTCATGCCCATTATTGCTCTTTATAAGATCAAACTAACATTGCAATGTTGGGAACCTAGAATATACATGAAGATAAGATTTGATACGTTTTCCTTTCAATGCAATTTGGATGTTTTTTAGTGTGCAAGGCAATAATGACATTCACCAACATGGACAATATCCCAGATCTCATCACACCTTATGGAAAATGTCTTTAAAAATAATGATGACACACATTGATGCTAAGTAGAGACCTATTGGCTTACTACATAGTTTCCAACACATGCCTTCTAGACCACCCAAAGATTTGACATCGTTAAACAAAAATTTGTTTATAAGAATATTTTATAGCGATGTTTGTATGATAGTTGAAAGCATGTTTGTAAATATGGTCATGAATGGTAAATGGGAGCATTGTTTGCTAGTATGTTCTCTACTAGTACCATCATGTGATCAGGATTGTAGCGGGTTGTAGTATCCCAAGTGGGGTAATAAAACAAAATAATTATTTTTCAAGATGTGTGAGAATCCTGAAAATTCGCATTTGCATAGTTGATAAATATAAAGTTTATATCTCAAAATGTATCATCTTGATGTAAGATGTGTGGTTGTGGTGCCTTCCCTTGATATCTTCCCACCTCCTATAGAGACATCAAACACTAGAAAGACTTGTGATGAGTGATTGAAGAAACATGTAACTGATTCAAACATCAAAGAAATACATTGCATGATGGAGCAAGTGAACAAAACATGTAACCGATCCGTGAGAGTGGGCTTGTGTAGTTCTTATCAAGAGAGCATATGGCGTGTGTTATAGAGTGTTAATGCAAATTTCAAATGCTGGAGCATTCATACTCAAAAAGTGGGGGCAACCGTGCCATAGTAAATTTGCATTTTATTGGAGTAGCTTTTGGTGAAATTCTTAATGGGTTCTGTTTTTCCCATGGGAGCATGTCTTCCCGTCTTGTGAAGGTGGCCACTTAAGAAAATTCAAGGTGTTAAATAGATTCATGTGGAATTAGCCTTACCAAGAGGGTTTACCTTCCATGGATGTGCTTGGATTATGTGAAGGAGGCCACACATGTGAGCCGCATGGAAGGCCATCATGTAGTGTGAGGTTAGATCACATTTCCATGTAGTGTAGTTGTGCTTATTGAAGACAACTTTTGCTTATTTCCACGACTACCGATACCATTTTAGGCAAAATTTTTGTGGCACTTAATTATCAAGGCAAACACGAGCAAAAAGGGTAATGCTAGTTTCACTGCTATAAGTGGATCCTTAAGTTTGAGGGAGTTAATATCGAAGAATAGTGATGTGGACTTATGTCACTAAGCCCAACTTTATTAATTTCATAAATTGATATGATGCCATAAAGAAATGAACTATGCTTGAAGATGCAGAGCAATGGCGGTAGATCAAGCGGTTTGGGCATTTGCCCACTTGGCATGTTTGATATCCTTGGGAAGCTCATCTGTGTTTGTTAGTGTAGGCCATGGGTAGTTGGCCCTTCTCTGAAGAGAAACAAGAGTGCACAAGTGCATGTGGGCACTGCCCTCTCATAATATAGTGGTAAGTGGCACTTTTGGATGCAAAGAGGAAGCAAACAACTTTTTAGTGCATTGGACTAAAAGGAAGTTCTAGCATGAAGGTAAGAGCTTTGTAGATATATCTCCATAAAAAGCAACCCAACTTAGCTAGCTTTTTTTAAAATTACAAGTTTAAATTCACAAAGGAGAATTCCACTACTAAGGGGGTTTCACACTTGTTTAGATGAGTATCCCTGCATGAACAGGTGTTCTATTCACATGAGAGGTAAACACACCATTGCGCAGTAGCAACACGTGGCCTTTTGATTCTGGATGGGACTTTGCACAACGGGAGTTCGCCCACAGCAGCAACATGCCCTTGCAATAGACGCTCGTCCGAATGAGTGTGAGGGCGGTTACACACCGACACCCGCCCAATGTAGGGTTGATGATGTACATGCCTTCATTATGCATGCCCATCATGATGGGCAATCACCACACTGTGTGATTACAAAAATTATATGTTATATATTATAATATAAATATTTTCAATTACTGGTCCATTCAAATTTTATTGTTTTTAATCTGAATTCTTACAACATTCCTTTCGTTTAATGCATGTTATCGATGCGAAGTACTAAGGAAATCCAAGATGGATGCAAGATTGAAGGATGACTACACCTTTATTCATATGGTTGTAGTCCATGTGACAATATTGTAAAAACTGCAACGAGGATTAGTTATTGTATCGCCTTATTCATGCATTTGTTGGACTTCAGCGTCCAAAATATGGGCATCACAAAATCAATAATGAATCACCACCCCTGACATTTGTAGGCAGGATCAGGTCCTAACGGACCCTGTGTCGCGTCTCATGTCCACTATTTTACTCATTCTCTTTTTTCCTTAAACAATTGATAAAGTAGAAGGATTCAGCTTCAATCTCGAGTTAGTAGTTACTTGCTCCACGATGGAAAGACTGCCTGCCGCAAATCTAGTCAGTTTTCCCAGTTGGATGGACGAAATAAAATTCGGCAAGATAATGGTAGCTGTCAGGATGGAGCATCACGAAGGGCAGGCCAAAAAGTTGAAGACAGACGTTTGCAAGTGCGAAGTAGGAAGGAAGAAGATTCAAGGGAGCAAAGACAAACAAAGAGAGAGAGAGAGAGAGGGGGGGATGAAAAAGAGCTTGAAATTCAAGGATTCAACCCTTCGAAAAAAACTTCTCCCTCCACTTTTCTTCTTCTTCTTCTATAACTATTTTTTCTTCTTCTTCTTCATCATCACCTTCTTCATTTTCTTCTTCTTCTTCTTCTTCAACAATCTCCTCAAGCTTCTCATACCCATAGCCGCCTCCTCCTCCTCTTGTAACCCTAGATCTCCCATGGATCCCCCCCCTTCCTCCGCCTCCGAGCTCCCCGCCCCCCCTGACTCCCTCCCTTCCCCCTCTCCCGAGCTTCAGGCCCCCCCCCCCGCCGATTTCCAACTCGAACGC
Organism: Dipteris shenzhenensis; assembly: GCF_047967505.1. Taxonomy (NCBI): domain Eukaryota; kingdom Viridiplantae; phylum Streptophyta; class Polypodiopsida; order Gleicheniales; family Dipteridaceae; genus Dipteris; species Dipteris shenzhenensis. Next base: position 49,681,765 of record NC_141614.1, read on the forward strand.
CTCCCCGTCGAACCCGTCTTCGATGGCACCGAGCACACCGCCCCCCCTCCCGATCCTCAGGCCAATGCCGCCTCCTCCCCCCGTGATCTCCCCGACGGTGACGGATTTGCTCAAACTGACGACAAAAGCCGGTTCGCAGCTCTGAAAGCCGTGGATTGGCCCGAAAAGGCTGCCGCATTGAAGAGTTTTGTGAAGGAGCGTGGTGTCGTGGTGACGAACGCCATTCGGAGGCTCTCAGGGAAAATGGAGGATTTTGGACTGCTGCCGGAAAAGGATGGAAAAGAGAGCATCCCTGCAGGTTCCACGGAGATCGACGAGAAGGCCGTCGGTTCTCCACCTGCATTTCGACAGAAATTTGCAGAAGGCGCAGGATATCCGAAACCGGACGTTTTACAGAAAGAGGATTATGAGGGCCCTCAGATGAAAGGTAGAATAACGCTCTTTTCGAAGTCGGGATGCCAGGACAGTAGAGCCGCGAGAACTCTTCTGAGGAGAAAGGGTCTCCGCTTTGTTGACATCAACGTAGATATTTTTCCTCAGCGAAGGCTAGAATTGGAAGAGCGAACAGGAACTTCTACCGTTCCCCAGGTGTTCTTCAACGAGTCGTTCGTGGGTGGCATAGACGAGCTCAACGCGTTGGAGGCCACTAAGGAGTTAGATGAAAGGCTGAAGGAAGTCTTCGAGAATGAGTGTCCCTCCACGGGTCCTCAAGCTCCTGTCTATGGAGACGATGAACCTCAGAGCGTGAAATTCGATGAATTTGCAGAAGTTGTCAGGCTATTGAGGGAGAAAGTTCAAATTAAAGATCGATTCTACAAGATGCGATTGTTTAGCAAATGTTTCGCTGGTTCGGAAGCCGTGGAGATTTTGGCGGAGAGTCAATATTGCGAAAGAGACGAGGTGCGCCAAATTTGTTTCCTAATTGCTGCCTGGATGGGATGTTCGGATTTGTCCCTTAGGACATTCATTGCGTTCATTGGTCTTGAGGGTCATGTCCCAGGATCAACTTTTTAGTCAGACGTGTCATGTACAGGTTGCTGCGTCAGTTTATACAAAGTGCTTGTAGTGTTTAGAAATAAGGCGATTCTGGATTTATCGGGGCAACCAAAACCTTTTGGTTTTCGAGATCTGAGAAGCATAGTCGTGCTATGTTATCAATGCTTCTCCGGTGTGGACAGAAGTACATTGGGAAGGGAAAGCGACCCACTTCCCCCACCCGCACCTCTGCCTTTTGTGGGCAGTTCATTGGAGTTTATGGAGAATTGCTAAATCGGCCAGATTTACGCGTGGCAGGGCCAAAGAATACTTATTGTTGGCCGGTAAAGGCTTGCATGTTTTTTAGGCAGATCTACCAATAAAAGTTTATGACTGCACCAAACTGACTTGAATTGAGCTTGATTTGCATGTACGAGGTTCCACTGCGGTTTCCTTACAGGGAAATTTGAGACAGGAACGTGCGAACGCCTATTCGTTTTATATGATTGCCCATCTCATCAGGATGATGGATGGTTGCCATCTCACCTTCAACTATCCTGAGATGCTCATGAATTCTCTTACAGAGAGGGCGGAGCATTGACATATAGAAGATCACCTTTCCCAAATAAAACGATACTGTACCTCAATATGCTTGGTGCAAGCATGCAGCACTTGGTCCTTTTTGATGGCTATACAATTTTGATTGTCGCAATGTAAGATGGTCAGATTGTCCCGCCCAGAACCCATGCCGTCTAGGATTCAGTTGAGCACAATCGCAATGCAAGCAGCCTGATCCTGTCTCTGTCAATCAGAGTGCAATGGTAGGTTGCTTTTTGCTCAACCTGAAGTACAGCTACTTGAAAACAAAAAACAATATCCAAAAGTAGATCTCCGTGTGTCAAGATCTCCTGCCCAATCTCAGTCCCAAAAACCACTAAGCACCCCTCCTAAACCGGATCTGATGCCGAACTCCTGAGTTCCCTTGATGTACATGAGAATTCGTATAGCAGCAAGCCATTGGCTATGCTGAAAACTGACTCAGTAGCCCGATTGAATAATAGTTGATGTTGGGTCTCGTATCAGAGTACCAATCAACCTGGGATATTCTGTGATGTCCACCAGTGAGACAAGTTCTCCTTGGACAGCTTTGCGTTCACCTCTGCTGGTGTTGCTTCTGGCCTGCACTCCTTCATGCGATAAATCTCCCGATATTTTTTTTGGGTGTACTTTTGTAAGATGAAGATGCCATTATTGTCTTGAAGCACTTCAATCCTGAGAAAGTAATGCGGAGTTCTTGGGTCTCCTTGATCTTCTCGTCAGGATCGCGTCTAAGGATTAGGTTGCCAACATACAAAATACACATAGAGTGCCGTTTGAAGGACTTCTGAGCAATCTGATTCATTTGAAGTACTCACCATGCCCTTGTGGCCTGTTTGAGCCCGTAGAGGGCCTTTTGGAGTCTGCATACAACCACTGCTTAATTGATGTGAGTGCGGTATTTCCTGTATACTGAGCCGAAAGGCTAATTACAATTGTAGCAAATGGATGGATACAACTGTGGTGAAGGAGAGGTTCCTAGATGGCAAGGGTGGAGATCTGCTCTGCTGCGCCCTCTTCCTTGCTGCTGAACAGACCCCCTGCATGGCCCTGAGGTGGCTTTGCTGGAGGTGGATGCTGAGGAAAAAAATCTGCAATCAATCTTGTCGAGGGTGCCTTGAACACTCTGATGTCCACCAACTGCTGAATCATCCACGTCATGGAGTATGGCAAGGACAAAACTAGGACAGCACATGGAGGCATCCCCTAAGAAATCCAACGGCATAATCACTGGGCTGGTTATCCAACATACCCCTTATACCTGAAAATCTGAAGCCATAAGGTACTGGTTTTGCTTCCTGTGAATACTCTTGAACAATGGAAATGGCTGTTGACTGAGAACATCAGCAATCACATTTTCAGCACCGTGCAGATATTCAAATCATTCCCACATCCTACTGAAAAGTCTGGCTCATTGAACCTGGAGATCAGACCACTAGGTGGCTGGCATAGTCTCTCAGACCACTTCAATGCTCGACGACCTGTCCGAACCTGAAAATACTTCCCAGGTTTCAAGGCATGGACTACTGACAACAGCTCCTTATCATAAACTGAATACCTGGTCTTGCCCGGGATCAGCTTGAGACCCTCAAACACCATGTTGCTCGAGGGCTGCACCCATGGCATAGTCATCTCTCTCTCTCTCTCTCTCTCTCTATATATATATATATATATATATATGGGGTGAGAGAGAGAGAGAGAGAGAGAGAGAGAGAGAGAGAGAGAGAGAGAGAGAGAGAGGGCCCTCAGGTGGGATTTGGCATCCATAGAGAGGCTGAGGGAGCAAAAGCCAAACCCCCCTTGCCTGACTAACAGATAATGAGTGTATTCGCTTGACACTACAGATGACACAGGCTAGACAAGTAAGGTACTTGTACTACTCGTAGGGTTGCTAGGTACAAAAGGGGGACAAGATTATTTCAGCTGGTGCACAACTCCAGAGGTGAGAGATTGGGGAGGGCAGCTCCGTTCTGATCCACAGGAGATCCTAGAGATGTCCACCATGTTCTACCACAAGCTCTTCCAGGAAGAGAAGGGACGAGGTATGGGCCCACATCCCCTTAGTGCACGATGAGCCAGCTAGATACCCCTTCCACTGATGAGGAGCTTCTTGAGGCCCTCAAATGATGCTCTCCCCACTATAGCCTCTGGTCATCTTGCTGCACTTGGCATTTCAGGAGACTTTCAACTCAAGATGTCTCTTGCCATGGATCTTCACGTAAATCCTCCTGCTGATGAGGGTGTGGCAACACCTCTCCACTAGCCTCATCTGACCAAGCCACAGTACAAAGAGGAGTTTGAGCGCCAACCCTTGGTCTGGCACCCAAAGGTCCAAGATCAAGAGGGGCACATGTTGGGCCTTCGAAAGGGGGAGGGAGGCACACATACACCCACACCCACCCACCCACATCATTCAATGCGTGTTTTTGTGTGTGCTGCTCTCAAATCTCTCTCTATTTCAGACTTAAGTCAATAGCTAGTATGAGAGAGAGTGCTTCTCCCTATTACATGACCTAATGTACTTGCTGTTGTGGGCTGTAGGGCTGCAGAACTGCCATGTAGGCAACTATGCCATGGCCTGCAGATGTCCATGACAAGAAGCCCTGCTTGGAGGGAGCACGTTGATGGTAGTGCAAAAACCTAAGGCGGGAGGGGAAAGTGGTGGGCATAGAACTCTAGCTGCCTTGCTTCCTGCTAGGGTGGCAATACAGCCTGTTGAGGAGGGGCACAACATTCCCTAACAAAGGCTCGAGGCGCCCCAGGTCTTATTGAGGGTTGGGAGATGTCACTGAGTTGTAAATACTCCAAGTCAAAGGTCTAGTTGACCATTTATTTGATCATAATTATAGAACTCTTCATTTTTTAAATTATGGTCAAAGAGTTACCTTCCATTGGTCAAAGTATTAACTTCGGTCAAAGATACTTAACTCTTGTTAAGTAAGCCTAACCTTTGTTAGAGAGACTTGACTTAGGCCAAGAGGGTTGACTACGGTTAATGAGAGCATTTCAAACTCCTGAGCTGACTTTGGTCAGAGAGTGTTAGCTTTAGCCAACAAAGCTCGGTTGTAGCTAGGGAGGGTTGACTTCGGTCAACCAACATATTTCCGACTCTTGGTCAGCGAGTTTTGGCTTTAATTATGGTGCCTTGACCCTCAATCAGAGCCCCTTAATTACAGTCAAGAGGGTTGACCTCGGTCAACTATAGTATTTTCTAGGTTGTGCACATGTTGCTTGGTGGGGACGTCCATAGAGACTAGTCTAGAGTTTATTTTTGCATGCAAGCGCTAACAATGAGTGGGTGCCATGGTCATGTGCTTCAATTAATTGTTGCAGGTACCAAGAGGGGTTGAAAACCCAGACATGCTTGTCGAAATCTCCTTGAACCTATCTCCAGCAAGGAAAATCCTATACTCTATAGTTGCTGCCTCAACGCCCTTCATATATGCAAAGACGTGGCTCTTAACCGGCCCATTGTTGGCCCTCAAGTGCAGATTTTCTATCTATAGCAAGAAGTATGAGAGCTATGGGTGGCTCTGGTAGCCCGAATTTAGGACCTCAAAGGGCCCGAGAAGCAAGCCGTAATTGTTGAGGCAACTCAGACTTGCAAGGCTTCCCCTCCTGCCTCTCAAATTAGTCTTGACAGTCAAGGGCCTTGTTCACACAGAAAAGCAAACCATCAAGAAGGAAGTGATGGTGGATACAAAGGCAAATGAAATTGACATTGAGGCTGAGATTAAGGAGTATGAAGACAAACATAGCAATGCACTGAAGATCAGGATAAGAGGCCTTCTTGAAGGCTGGTTCAACAAGGTGGATACATACAATGAGACTGTAGTGCACATCAAAGCAGCCACCCCTACCATCGGAAGAAGACATAAACGAGACAGACTCCACAGCTAATATTCGCCACCTCTGGAGGGCATTGCTGTAATTACACTTAGGACACGGGATACACGAATGAAGCTTCTTTGCCAATCTTCCAAGCTGAAAGGACCAAGATAAAGATAGCCGAAGAACTCACGCAAGCTCAACGGAACCAAAGGAATTGGAATTAGCTGTTGGAAAGGTCACCTCCCCATCTGTAAGCCCCCATACGAGGAGAACATGGGGGGGGATGGGGGGGGGGGTTGAACCTGGGAACTGAGAGAATGCCACATGAGCAGCAGCATGGCTGCCATGGGGGCAGAGATCAGAGAAAGAAAGAGGTACCTGGAGGGACCCTCGTGGCTGCAACAGATGGTGCATTGAATGGACAGAAGCCAGCAAGCCAGTGCAGGGATGATGGCTTTGGATGGCCAGCCATCTGACCATAGGAGTGCCCAACATTAGGGCCCAATGAAGGCTGGCCTGGCAGCAGCACCACAAAGGCCCTTATATAGGGCAGAAGAGCCAGCCAGCCAGGCTGACCAGCAGGTCGGCTGGTTAGGGCTGGTCAGACTGACTAAGTCGGCCTGCATAAGGGGCTGGGCCCATGAATAGAAAAGAGGGCCTCAGGCCCGGTTTTGAGAGCCCTTAAAGGCGGGACCTGCAGCAGACTGGTCGGCCAGAATGAGGCTGACTGGCCTGTCATTTTTGGCAGGCCTGGGGCCTATATAAAGAGGGCCTTCAGGCCCTCATAAGATATCACCTGCAGCAGCACATCTCCAGCAGTTTGGAGCAGCCACAAATATCTTCCTCGGGCCTCATCACTGGAGGTGAAGGAGAGAACCTTGAAGCTGCAGCCTACCTAGGCTGTACACAGGCAGTAAGGTAGAAGGATCTGGACGGAGAGTCTACATACGCTCGAGGTGGAGCACGCGGGCTCGAGTCTAGAGATATCCTTCAGATAGTAGAAGTACCTTGTGGTAAGATCAAAGGACCACGCTCTGGTGGGCCTTTGGATCTATCTCTCTTTTGTTTTGTCCATAGTTTTGGACGAAAATATGTTGTTTTGGTAGCTTCTATATCTGGCTGGTTCATTGTCTATTGATTAGTCTCCACATCTATGTGATGCGCATAAGTTTAAGAAGTTTGTGATTCCACTCCTTACACACACTGTGTGAGCTCCTAGGCTATTCTATCAGTCTTCCGTTGTGCGTACCCTCTGTTGGTCCATTTCTAACATTAGCCACGGTCAAGCCTGCTAGGAAGGATAGAAAATGGGCAGAGTATTGTGAGGGCGTGCCTCTCATGCATAGTTGCAAGAATCGGAAACGCCGTTTCTTGAAGAAACACCGTTTCGTGATACTTTTTTTTTTTTTGGTTGGGTGGTTTTGCGTAGGGGGGGGTTGTTTTGTTGTTGTTGTTGTTTTGTTGGGGGTGGTTGGCTCTCTTTTGACTAAATTGTTTTTTGCCCTCTTTTGATTAAAACGTTATTTGCCAATTCGTCGCCTCTTGTCGTCGTTTCCACCGCCTCTTGTGCTGCTACTCTCCATCTTGCTGCTCTCCAGCCTCTCCGTCTTTGATTCTTGAGCCCGCTCTCCTCTCCATCCCTCCATTCTTTAGGTTGCTCTCCACCCTACAGGCTGCAGCCTGCTCTCCATCCTGCAGGCTGGCAGTTGCTCTCCATCCTCAGCCTGCTCTCCATCCCTCCACTACCTCTCCTCTCTTACCTCTTCTTCCTCCTTCTACCTCTCATCCTCCTCCTCCGACTCCTTCTACCTCTCCATCCTCCCTGCAGTTGCTCTCCATCCTCAGCCTGCTCTCCATCCCTCCACTACCTCTCCTCTCTTACCTCTCCATCCTCCTTCTACCTCTCATCCTCCTCCTCCGACTCCTTCTACCTCTCCATCCTCTTTCACCTCCCCATCCTCCTTCTACCGCTCCATCCTTTCTCACCTCTCCATCCTCCCTCTCACCTTTCCATTCCCTCTCAAACTTCGGATTGTGATAACTTCAAACTTGTTAGAACTTGGAACTTAGAACTTAGTTCATGATACATATTGATTGTTGAAGCATCATTCATGGATAATAGATGATACGAGACAGATCAATCATCATAGGAATTTAGACTCATAGAAGCATGTATGATGCTTCAAGTTTAGATAATTGTATTATGTATGATTTGCACTCTATTGATAATTATGTTATGTATAAAAAATAAAAATTTATACATAAATTGTATCATATTGCCGTTTCTTATGTTTTCGTTTCGGTTGGCAAGTATGCTCTCATGCTCAGTGTTAAACTGATGTATGGTCGTTTATTGTCTTGATTTTCAGACTTCAATGTAGGTACCTTACAATAATTCAGGGCTTCTTTTTGAGAGCTGCCTTGGTGCCCTCCTTGAACAGATGTATTAGCTGGTTTTTCGCTGTCCAATAAACCTGTTGGTCTCTGGTGGACATTGATAGACTTTCTTTCTTTCGTTCTTCTCACAGTGTGACCTAAATACCCAATCTCTTCTTTGAAGAGTTCACTGATTGAGAAATAGTTGATTTTTCCGAAGAAGATCTATCAATTTTTGTAGATATTATCCTTGTTATTACTGAAGATCACAAAGAATATCACAACAAACTTGTTGAGGTGAGGTGTCAAGATCCTTCTCATCATACTACAAAAGGTAGCAGGACCATTAGTGAGTCCGAAAGACATCACTAGGATTTCAGACTCCTTCATTCTCACTTGATACCCAATTTGAGATCTAACGTGCTAAAAACTTTCCGTTTTTAAGTACATATAGGTACTAGGAAGACATCATCTCTAGGTATGGGTTACCTGGTTTTTAATTGTTATCTTGAGAGCTCTATTATCGATACACATTTTGAATGTACCATCCTTCTTCTTGACAAGAAGTGCTGGACTTCCAAATGGTGAACTATTGGGTCGTATTAACCCTTCTTAAGGATTCTTGAATTTGTTTTTTGCCATCTTGATTCGATTCATCCTATAAGGGGCTCTACTGGGAGGACTTGCTCCTGGTTGTAATTCATGGAGTGATCTTCAGGTTATCTTATTTGCATGTCAAATAAAGAGTCATTTAACAAACCTATCCTCACAAGCACCCAAAAAAGTATGCCTCCGTTGGTCACAAACCTCAATAGATTCCGAGTGGTTCTTGACATAAACCAAATAATAGCTAACACCCTTTACAACAGCCCTCTTCATTTTGGTCAGAGAACAACTGAATAAGAAAGATATTATTTTATCCCTTTATAGAAACCTTAGTTCCTTAATGCATGAATGAATGGTGATGCATACGAGGATTCGATTTGGTTTGTGGATTAACAAATTAGTGCTGAAGTGGGTAAATTTATATGCATATGAACTATACCTACTTTTGTGCGCTCACCCCCCTCCCCCACCCCTCCACACCCCGTGCATGTGCCTCTCTTTGGGTGTGTGTGAGAGAGAGAGAGAGAGAGAGTGTGTGTGTGTGTGAGAGAGAGAGAGAGAGAGAGAGAGAGAGAGAGAGAGAGAGAGAGAGAGACGTGCACGTGTGTGTGTGGATGATGGCATCTGCTAATCGGCACTAGGTATATGGGTAGGGACCCCTTTCATAGTGTTTAATCCATCACATAATATTCATTGTTATGAAGCTTCCCTTCTATTTATGAACACATCCATGCCCATGTGCATGCCTGATGCCTACATACACAGCTTGCGATGCAAATATTTAATGCCTGATATCATTGCTATGTTCTTACCAGCCTTTGCTTTGTCATGCTTTATTTTCCAGGCCGTAGATTATGGGAGAAGAATCGTGGCCAAGCATTTTTTCCGGCATGTATTGCAGTAAGTGTTTGCTTCACAATTTTTGGAACCAGTTCATCTCTTGTTTGTTGTAATATGTGGTATGTGGATTGATTTTTAAAAGGTGTCGAGGAAATGTAGGTATGGTTTAGAAGTGCAGTTGCATTTATTAGCAAACATTATCTGGCAATTCTTAGTGTCTGCAGGTATGACAGTGAAAATGTCAGGTATCTTGCAACCTGATGTTATAACACTGTTGTATATGTCAGGGAAAATGTTTTTGAAGATGGAAACCACATCTACAGGTTCTTTGAGCATGATCCAGCTATCTCAACAAAATGCTTTAACTTCAGTGGGCTTACAAATGACATGGAACCTTGGTCTGCTACAGAGATTGAAAGTAGCCTGAGGAAGTTCACCCTTGCTATCATTGATTTGTATGTTTCGGATGATGGGAAGCATGTCGACTATCAAAGCATTTCTATGAGTGAAGAATTTAGAAGGTAGGGTTATCCTTGGCTGTTGTGCTTCCCACTTAAACTATTATCATACCCAAAAGTAAGCCTTAAGGACTGTATTTGATTGGCAGTCCGCTCTGATAAGTATTTCTCCCCCTCCGCCACCCGCACCACACCCCTTCCCCCACCTCCTTTAATGAATTCAAGGTTGGATGCTCAAAGTAGGCAATGCTAGTTTTGGGAGTGGACCTGTGAGGAATTCCACACAGAAATTGAAGCGTCTTTTGGCCCCAAAGAGGCTTTATAGGGCCTTCTGATATCTACAATTTGTGTATTGTCTTGCAGATACGTGAAAATGACTGAAGAGCTGCATCGTGTTGACGTCAATATATTGTCGCGAGAGGAGAAGCTTGCATTTTTTATCAACCTTTACAATATGATGACTATCCATGCCATTATTATTCTGGGTCATCCAACTGGCCCATTGGACAGGAGAAGGCTGTTTGGTGATTTTCAATATGTTGTTGGTGGCTATCCTTATTCACTGTCAGCCATTCAAAATGGAGTATTACGAGGGAATCAACGGCCACCATATCAGCTCATAAAGCCATTTGGACCAAAAGATAAGCGACTGCCGGTAGGGTTAATTGCTAAAGTCTTCTTCTTTTTGTGGGCTTGAAGCAATGCTTGGGGCAGGGCGGGGCTGCATGGAGATTTGGGCCCGGGTTACTAATTTCCCTGCAACCAAGGGCAGGTTCCTAGTTGGGTTTTTTTTCAAGATGCCATGTTAGTGCATGCTAATTTCTATACAGTGTTTGTTTTATTCCCCTTCCCACTTCTTTTACTTTCTTTGAAAACTGCCTTGACTCCATCTGTGTATTCTCGTCTTATTCCCTCTCTATTCCCTTGGAGCGAGGGTTGGAATGCATCTGGTTTGATACAAAATATTTGCTTCCAAGTTTCATTCAGCTAGATTGCCTTTTCTTTAGAAGACACATCGCTTGGTGCTCATAGAAACTGGGTATGGCTCCTCATCCATAGAGAATGGCGGTCCAGAAAGGTGTGTTTCTTCAGGATTACAGTCTTATGTGTACATGATCTTCCAACACCTGGTCACCTTACTCTTTGCACACTGATTAGTTAAGAGCAACTTATTTGCCTTTATGTTGTCTTTGGCTCATGAAAGTTTGTATAAAAAAGATTGTGCACACAAGGTCAATAATCTTTACATGGCTAGCTAACTGTGTGCTACAGCACTCATTCAGGCCCATGTGGCAAGCCCTGTAGCTCTGCCAGCCACAGGAGTAGCAGATGAGGACAGATAAGCAGGCTGACTGCAATGTCAGCCAGCCAACAGGCAGGCCATTCCAGGGGTTGACCACGTCTGCAGTACTCCTAGTTGTGCCCATTCTAGAGGGGTTGAGCCTATTAAAGGCTTTCCGACCTCTTATTCCTCTTTGTCAGAAGCAGTTGCAGCCTTAACCCTTTAGCCCTTCAGCAGCAGCCTCCGCACAGCAACTCCCCTCTCAGGTTCTCCAGCCTCAGCCCATCATGTGGGATGTAGCCCCTCGAGCTCCTACAGCCAGCCAAACCCCACTTCAGTCAGCCCTAAGCCTTTCCAGGGAGGACAGACACTAGTGTATGCAGCCCCTTCACTGAGGTATATTCACAGTTGTATACTAAGAGCTCTTGTGGTTGCCAAGGCCACATAGACAATAAAGTAGACATTATCATAACTGAAGTCTTCACTGTGCTCCAGTCTATGTGTACATAATCATTTATCTTATGTATGCATAATGGATTTCTCTTTCTTTCCAGTTAGCACCGGCGCTTCCACGCATAGTGGATGCATGAGCAAGCTAGTTTGAAAAACATATCTTCTCGTGTGCATTACATTGGTGTTAAGAGTGTCAAAGTGTTCTTCCTTGAGATTGTGAGGAGCAGCAGTGGGGTTGGCAGTGGCAGCAAGACACCCTAGATGTCCTACCCCGCGGAGCCTCTCCACAATTCCCCTTCTTCCTTCAACCTTGGTGCGAAAATTCACAAGATCAAGTTGGATCAGTTAGTGTATGGTGATGGCAAGTGCACCGTCAGTACAGAAACGTCACCGAAGTCATTCTAGTTCATGAGGTGGTGTCCAGACACACATCTGCAGCCCCTGTCACACCATTTGCCATGTTGTTCATGATGCAGGACATGATGCAAATGCAAGGACAAATGCACTTAGACCCTCAGGTGATTCTAGGGATGACCATTACCTTCTATTAAGAATTGTTTCAGTCCAAGGAGTTGTCTTTCAGCCTGGGAGACAATTTGGACCCACATCCCGTCAGTGGTTTCCAAGCACGAGTAGGTGAAGGGCCCCTTCATTGATGAGGAGCTCTTGGAGGCCCTCGAGGGCCTTCGTCCACAGAAATGCCTTGGAGAGGATGGATTAATACCATTCTTCTTTAGGTGCTTCTAGGAGTCATTCACACTCCCTTGGGTTTGGCTTTTCAAGAGATTTTCAACTTTGGCGCGCTGCCCCAAGTCACTCTATCGAGGGTGGATTTGTTTGATCCCGAAGTCTGGGGATATATTAGATATTCGGCAGTGGCTTTCGATTACCTTGCTGGATACCACTTATAAGATCTTAGCCAAGATCTTGAGCTTGTGGCTGCGGCCACATCTTGCGAACATCATATATGACTCGCACATAGGTTTTGTTGAGGAACGTAGTATCTTGGATAACATCTTTACTTTTTGGGAGGAAGTGGATTGTGCCCGAGAGGAGTCTCAGCCTATCACAATCCTTCTCTTAGATTTTGGGAAGGCTTATGACAGGGTGGAGTGAACCTTTCTAGAGGGCATCATGCAGATAGGATTCTCAGATAGATGGATTCGGGGTTCTCAGCCTTGTATGCAGGGAGTGCTAGTCAGATGCTTATGGGGATGGGGTACATTGGAGGAGGCCTTCTTCCCTTCGCAATCAGTATGGCAAAACTGTCCTCTTGCTCCTTTTTCTCTCTTTGTGGCAGAGGCATAGGTTAATTTTTGCACTTCCAGGCAGTGGGCATCATGGCGGCTCTCGGTTTACTAGCTCTAGAGTTTGGAGATTGTCATGGCACTCTTTGTGGAGGGCATGGCACGCCTATAGTGGGTTCGGGAGTCCCTAGAGAGGTGTTGTTTGGCATCCGGGGCTAGGATCGATTGGACCAAATCATCAGCTTCCTTGTGGTGATTGAGGAGGTTCCAGAGATCTTGGATTGGGGGCCATGCTTGGCTTTCGGTGGATTTGTGAGGGAAAACATAGACACTTAGGCTGTTAGGGGGGCATGGACATCTCAGCAGAGCAATAGATTGCACTCATGCTAGAGTGTGTGCTGTGCAAGTATTTGTATTGGAGCTTGGTCAAACCCTTCGTAGCAAGACAGACCCTTGTGCCCACACAATCTCCTTGGCCACGGCCTAATAACATAGCCTCGAGCTGGTGCTTTCACCACAAGGGATGGGTGGGACAACTCAGGCCCTTAGTGCATAACTTCTTGTGGGCGGGACACTTGGTGATGGTAATCTTGCCCCAGGTGGAGGGAGGACTTGGCATCATTGACTCGAAAATGTATAGCATAGCCCTTTCGGGGTCTCACTCCAAGCTTGGAGCCTTAGAAGCTCTTGGCCTTAAGGAGTTTGAGCGACATCCCTTCTATGGCAGCTCAAAGGTTTGTGATTAAGAGGGTTTCATGTTGGGGCAACGGATGCACTCTGGTTGGGCATAGTGGGATAGTGGCCTACCCAGTTCATTCGGAGGATGCAATCGTCTCCCCACCGATGCAGAGGCACGAGCGAGAGCCATCCCTCATATGAGGGGTCTCATCCTCTCAGCCTTGGTGGGAGGGTTTGCATAGAGCCTCAACCCCCATTGTTGGCATGGATAGTCCTCTAGGACTGGTTGTGCTTGAGGATCCAGTTTTTGCATCTCGAATCCTTCTGCGACTCATAGGCCAATCAGAGATAGATGGAGAGTGTGAGATGGACGAGACCGCAACATAGAAGAAGCTTCCTGCTCAGGTCCAGTAGGTCTAGCATAAATATTCGTTTGCTTCTCCAGGGTCTCCTTGGCTGAAGTAGTTAGAACTTAAGTCAAGTTAATGAAGCAATTTGTTGACCAACCTCACACCATTAAGTGCCAGTTCTTTGTCACGCTGCTCATCCCTAGCTGAAAGTGGTGCTGACGAGTCTTCACCACGAGGATGACGCTCCATAATATCAAACTAGGGTAGCAAAGGCAGCAAGCTGAAATGAATAACCAGCCGATAAAAGGGGCTGGTCTAGGGCTCTGAAATGAATCAGCAGCTCGAGAACAGTGTGTCCAGCTGCTGGTGGATGACCTCGGAGGTTCCAAAATACAAACCCTAATGGAAAAGCAGCAAGAATACTCCTTGAAATAGAGAACTGAGTGAACCCAAGTCAAATAACAGAAGCTATATACCCTGAAGTGCAAGAATGAATCAATAGAAGAGTGCTTGTGGGTGTGGGGACTGTTCAAGGTGCTTTAGCTGATCTGAAAGCCTCCGAAATCTTCAAAACGGCTGAGTAGGGTGCTCCAAAGTGCAAAGCAGCTCCCTAGAACAGCTCCGAGATGATATAGCAGGAGGCTCTACTGAAAAATGGTTGTTCAGGATGAATCAGAGGCTAGGAGCAGCCTCGAAATTGCTCTGTTGAAGGCGGTTCTGCAGTAGCAACCCTAGAACAACTCGAAAATGCAAGCAGCAGCTCCAAAACTGGTCGAAAATGCCTCCAAAAGTGATGAAAATGTGCAGCCAATGCCCCACGGGTGGTCGTCTCTGCTGCAACAGCCTGCAAACCCTAAAAATGGCAATGAAGCAGCTCCAAGATGGCTCGAATAGCCACACGTGCAGGCGTCTCTTGGAAGGCCCGACCAGCAGGCTGACCTTCCGCCTGAAGAATACTCCATCTAGGGTCTCTATGTTGGAAAAGGGTTGGTCACCTCCCCACTTGTGAGCCCCCATATGGGGAGTGCGTTGGGGGGGTGGACCATAGAACGGGAATAAGCATGGGCTGCCATGTGGGCAGCAGAGAGAGAGAGAGAGAGAGAGAGAGGACGAGTACTTGGCAGAGGAGATCCACCATCGAGGGCAGATCTGACAGAGAAGGCTCTAGATGCTGTCCAAGCTTGGAGAGGAGCAATAGGGCCTGGTTTGGAGCTGAAGAATGGGGCAGGAAATAGCTAAGGCATGGACCAAGGATGGGGCCTGGTTGGGCTGGTCTAAGCCAGCCAACCAGGCTGATATACACAAAGAAAGGGGCCGACCCCTAGCCAGCTGGAACAGACCCCTAGGTCGGCCAAATAGCCCTAGGGGGGCCGGTTATTTTGGCAGGGGGTGGGAGCCCTATATAACGGGCCATTTGGGGCCTCTATGAACAACTTTGGAGCAGCAAACCAAGAGCAGGAAGGAGCAGCAGGAGGACCATCCTTGGGCCTAGGTAGTATACACAGGAGATGAAGGAGACCTATAAGGGCTGCAGATTTAGCTCAAGGTGCTGCCCACCTAGGGGTGCTACAAGCAAAAAGCTATATAGTCCCTTAAGGATAGGGCACTCGTGGAGCACCTTGTTGGCCTTGATGACAAGTTGAAGATTATCTAGCCATGTGAGGTGACCGTATCCAAGATCTACAAGAGGTGTCTTTTCTACTCCAACTTAAGTTTACCTCGATCCTTTAACCCTTAGTACCACGGTTTCATAGTGCTTTGGACTTGGACACAATGCGTCACACAGTTACGTACCCCATTACACTTTAATTCCCAATCCTTCACAAGAAGTACAAAGCTCTTTTGTCCTCCATTGGGACATGTTTTGACACTTTTCTAGAGACTGCGACTACAACAGCCTCAATACGCTCTAATGATGGAGTCTTGAAGGTGAGGTTGATCGTGACCGAACGTACTACTAGAGTGTTAGAAAATGAAATACCACCAGAGGGTATACTGCAGCCGAAGACTTGTAGATGATCTGAGGAATTACACACAGAAGTGTTTCACTATGGAATCAAGCTGCACAAACATGTGTGTACTTCACAACCATTCATGTGTGTGCAAGCCAGCAAATAGATTGTGCATCAAAAAAAAAGAAGCAACACTTAATATTTTCGTCCGTCCACAAACTAGACACCAATACCAAAATGCTCTCCTACTATATGCATGGCACCTCTCGATCTGTGAGCCTGCGTTCTCCACTAAGCTTATGTAGACTCTCTGTCCAAAGATCCCTTCCACCTTGCTATCCGGAAAGCCAACCGCCATTACCTAGATCTTGGATACTGTCACCTCACATGGCTAGATAATCTTCAACTTGTCATCAAGGCCAACAATGTGCTCCATGAGTGCCTTATTCTTAAGGGACTATATAGCTTGTTGCTTGTAGCACCCGCCATTATCCAGATCATGTGGCATGTTTCGGTTGAATTTTGAAGTCTCAAATATAAACTTGTACATTTTAAGACCATAAGTATCAAGAGGAACACAATGTTTGAAAGAGGTATAGTATGTCGTATTGTACATATCTAGGCACGTCCTAGTGTTGACATGTGGCCCTAGGGAAACGCTAATGCTAGATTTAGTCATAGGTCTTGTTTGTTGTTTGTTTCTCCTAGGTTTGACTCCTTGGAACTAAACTACTTACTAAGGGCTCACCGTCATTATCACCACATTAAAGGTGGCATAACTGAAACATACAGCCCAAAATTGACCAACAAATTGTGACTGTCTATTTAAAATGAAGAATCTAGGCAAACAATCCTCTGCTACTCGGGCAGGCTTGTCTTTCATTCATTGGAATGAAGTGAGCCATCTTGGTTAGATGATTCACCATGGCGAGAATTAAATAAAATCGTTGTCTTCTTGGTATATATGAAATCCTTATGGCCATCCAACTTTACATGCTTTGCTTTACTTGATATGAAAAACATCCTGTCATGCAGCCATGATCATGCCTTTCATCTTTGGCAAAAGAAAATAATCTGAATTTGTACTTGGATATATTCTAGTCTTACAAATGTATATATATAAATGTTTTACGAGCTTATAAGTCTTCTCAGCTTTGGATGTCCTCAACAAGGCTATTATGGCATTGTCAAATGGTCTGTTTGAGATAATTTCAACTATATATAAGGATTTTGCCATTTTTCTTTCAAGCATACCATTATGTATATATGTTTTATGTAGCCTTGTACTGTCTTTTTCCGACCCCCATCTTGGGTCTAATTCATATCAAAAACTCGAGATATATTCGTCTAGTTCATGGGACTCTTTGCTAATGCTTATGAAAGCATCAGAAGCATCAGAATCTGGCATTTTACATGGTGTGTGACAAAGGATTAGAAAGGTGTAGGTTCTTTCCTTACCGATCACAGATGTCTCTAATGTCTTGTATAACTTTTTCGCTTGTCAGGTAGCATTGTTAGAACCTGAGCCGCTCATCCACTTTGCACTCACAAGCGCATCTCGATCAAGCCCTGCAATTCAGTGCTATTCTCCTGCATCAATTGATGCCGAGCTGAGGGCTGCCATAAGAGCATTCTTCTTGGATGGTGGTGTCGTGATCGATACAGAATCAAAGACAGTTTCATTTAGTAAAATCATGAAGTGGTACACATTTCTTTTCCTCAAATGCTCTTTAATTCTTTTAGATATTTGTCCTTGTTACATCATGTTCAGAGACTGTTTGTTATCTATAAGAGCATTGGGATGGTAGTCATTAGAATGGTTTTGTCTCAAGCCGGAAGTTGGTTTTATTTTCTTTATGAGGAAATCATCAGATTTGGTTGTTTCTTCTTTTAATATCTAGGCTTAGAAATAGAAGATACTTTGCGGCAGCCATGTTCTTGAGGGGCTTCCCCCTTGTTTATCATAATGGAACTGCTAGAATCTCTTGCTCTCTAATTTTGCCTGAGAGTTCCTCTGACCCCTGGAACCTCAGTGTTAACATTGCTGTGTATTAATTGTAAGTTGTACGAAGGAAGTTTTTAAGGGGGGCATGAATAGATTTTATTTCTGTCTGGTGCACTTTCAGGTCTATCCCTTCTGCAGTGATTCGACCCTACCGCTTTTAATGCTTATGCAACCCGTTTTGCATTCCTTTTAATGAAAAGTATCCTTGAAATAGGTTAGCTGATCCCGTTGGGAGGAAAGTGGCTCATCCTTACTCCTTTGTAGGCTAATAAATTATTTGATGAATCTTCTGTTATTATGGCAAAATCTGTCTCTGTTAAGCAGGCACGATCAGATTTGGTTTATCTCCTATCTAGGCTCAGAAACAGAAGATACTTTGTTGCCAGTGAGGTTCTTGAGGGCCTTCCTGTTAGAAATGACCCAACAGAGGGTACGCACAGCGGAAGACTTATAGTAATGCCCAAGAGCTCACACAGTGTGCGTGTGGGATGTGGAATCACAAACTTCTTTACTTAATGTGCATCACATAGATGTGCAGACTCATCAATAGACAATGAACCAGCCAGATAGAGAAACCACCAAAATAATATATTTCCGTCCAAAACTATGGACACAATACAAAATAGATAGATCCAGAGTCCCAGCAATGGTGTGGTCCTCTGATCTAACCACAAGGTCCTTCTCCTATCTGCTGGCTATCTCTAGGCTCGAGCCCGCGTGCTCCACCTCGAGCGTCTGTAGACTTTCCGTCCAGTGTGTTCTTCTCCACCTTACTGCCTGTGAATCAGCCTAGGTAGGCAGCCCCTGCCAAGCTTTGTCTGCAGCACACAGGTCCCCTTGGTCCTCCTGAATGTAGGCCCCAAGATTGCTGTTCCACTGCTCCAACCTGCTTGTGAATGGCTGCTCCAGAAGGTGTGATGATCTCAGCACCTTGCTGCCCTAGAAGACAGCCAAGGTCCAGCCCTTCTTGGCTAAGTCTGCAGCCCTTGTTGCACTCTCTCACCTCCTGTAGATAGGCCCAGAGAGTAGGCTTCCTGCTGCTCCTTTCTGCCCTGGAACTGCTGGCTGCTGGATAATGAATGAGGTCAAGAGCCTCTGCTTTTATAGGCCCCAAGGGGCTGGCAAAACCTACCTACCCAGGTCCCTAGATCTGGCCAACCTAGTCAGTTCTTCCTGCCCCCCCTGGGCGACTTTTCTGGCCCCTCCTGGGCCTCACAAAATCGCTCTCCTGGCCTCTCTTCTCCAGGGCTTGCTGGCCCACGATTCCATGCAAGGGCTGAGCCCTTCACCAGCCCTAGATAGGGCCTGGTTGGCTGGCTTTGCCCAGCCCAACCAGCCCTCCATATGGGCTGCCATGTGCTGCTCCATCCCCCGCCATGTCAGCGCCTGTTCACCCTGCTCTCCTGGCCCGCCTGTACCGCGCCTTTGTTCCAGCCCTCTGGTCATCTGCATCTGCTCTGTACCTTGCTTCTTCCAGCCCTCCGTACTGGCCCATACAGTTGTGCTGTCCGCCTGCACGTCTGCTGCAGATACTTGCAGCCCAAAGACCTCGCTCCAGGCTCTCCAGGATGCTCTTGAGCAGTGCTGCCCACATGACAGCCTTGCTGCTGTCCATGTGGCAGCCATCTCTTCACTCTTGGCTGTGAGGTGCTGCCCATGTGGCAGCCCCCTCCCTTTCACTTCTCTGGGCATCTTCTGACCTAGGTCTCCCTCCCCCACGCTCTCCTCATTTGGGGGCTTACAGATGAGGAGGTGACCATTCCAACACTTCCCCCAAGTTTGTCATAATGGAACTGCTACTTGTGAGAATCACTTATTGTTTAAGTTTTGCCCGAGAGTTCCTCTGACGGAACTTTGGTGTTAACAGTGCTCTGTAAATTATCAGTTGTGAGTCGTAGGAAAATGCTTGGAATGGAATGGAAAGCATCTTGTGATCAATGCTCAAAGAAGGGTAGGGTTAAATTTCTGGAGAAGGGATAGACGTGGAACAGTAAGAAATTGCACCAGACAAATAAAAACTAGCATATGCAACCTGTTTTGTGGTACTATCAATGAAAAGCCTCCTTGAAATAGCTGAATCCATGGTTTGCGATGGCTCATCCTTACTCCTGTAGGCTGATAAATAATTGACGAATCTCCTGATAGTAGGGAAAATTCTCTGTTTCTCTGTTTAGCACTGTCTCAAAAGCTTGAATTGTTCTCACCAACCTCAATAATTCTGACGTCTGCAGGTTCAGTGTTGATTTTGGCAAAAATGAGCTAGAAATTCTGAAGTGGATTGTGAATTACTTGGAGCCAAGCAAAGCTGAGGACCTTCTACACCTATTAGATGGGAGTCAGATGAAGGTTGTGTACCAGCCTTATGATTGGGCTCCAAATGTGTAGGTCTAGTGGGAAAATTTCCCGTATCGATTTTTTGGGAATAGGTCTTAATGGGTTCTGCATGAGCTGTTTTATTGTATATAAAGACATTGCGGCTTCAATTTTCGGGTGCTTTAAAAGAGGAACTCTTTTGTTCTCCTTCGAAATGCAGAGTTTCTAGGATGCATTCTTTTGCGTATCCAGGGAACCTTTGGCTTCACTTTTATTTGGAAGCAGGTCTTTACACAGTTTGTATTTTATATAGACATTGTGGCCCTAATTTTCGCCCACTTTGAATGGAAGGATTCTGTTATACTCTCCAGGGTTCTCCTTTTGGACTCCAAGTTACCTAGGTTGCATTATGCATTCTATTGTATGCCCAGGGGTTTGTTTGATGGGATGATTTGGTTTGATCACCGCTATTTTCTTAATATCAACTTTGATGGATTGTAGGAAAGATGGATTATAGGAAGATTTTGCCTCAGTTTTAAAGGCCGCCTCTCAGTAATGAGCACATAATTCAACTTTTATTCAAATTTCAGACATTTTGAGACTAATCTTTTTCTTGGAAGTCCACATATTTACAGCATAATGTTGAAGGCTTGAAAGATTGAAGGCAATGATGACGATATTTTGGATTCTTTTACCCTTAATTACTCATAGGTGACAAGCATTCTTGCATTTCACCCTAGGACCTTTGGGATGGCTACAGACTATCTAGTGTGATTTTGGTTTGAGGGCTTCTTATTGTTCAATCTACTGATTCTTTGGTATGAAGGGAGGTGGACTGGGTTGCTTTGACGATTGTGCATAGTTTTGCTTGATAATATGCATAGTTTTGCTTGATAATATTGACACTTTCACTGGTTGATTCCACTAATAAATGCATGCATTTGTACATGTGCACGTGCATGCCATGTTTTTGTGTGTTAAGGTGCATGGTACATTTGTGAGCATTCTATTAAATTGATGCCATATAACCGATGGCAGAGGGGGGTAGGCTAGGGCCGCTGTTTGCAGCCTTCCCGTCTTTGGCTTCCTCTTCGACGTCAGTGTGCAGTTTAATTGCAGGACAGCCCTTATATGAGGAGTTCTAGCGGGTTGGACCGTGGAACTACATGGATGTTTCCCTACCTACCCCTCTGTCTAGTTCTTGGCCATTTGTGTTTGCCCCTTGAACAGCAAGGTCCATTTGGGCCACTTGGCGTTTCCTGTTTGCAGCAGCAGTGATGAGGTGTCCTCTACAGACTTTCGATTGGATTTTTAGGGTCCACATGTTGTCTTTCATGGGACGATGGCTAGGATCGGTTGGGTCTGCCATGTGGACTAGGGATAAGGTGAAGTGTGAGGTGAACTTTTCTTGAGACATGCTTGGTATGGGCAGATTACTGATTGTGACAGGGCCCTCTCCCAGGCCTCTTCGGATGCAACGTTGTAACCCTTGCAGGCTTTACCTCCTTATCTTGGGGTTGCAAACATGGATCTTTTGACTTGGGCCCACAGATTTACCGTGGTGTCTATGATGCCTCTTGCGAGGCGGAGGACGGATTGGGACTTCACCAAGGCCGGTTTCTTAGGGCGTTTTGTGCAAGCCTCCAGCTCTAGGAGGTGGGGTTAGAGCATTTGGTGCAAGCTTTCAGGGGTCTCTCTCTAGATCTCTGCCCTCCCCTTCCCTCCCTCCACATGAGTTGGATAGTAGTGACTTGGAATGTGAATTGCTTTCATGACCTTGTGCATCAATTGTCGATTGATTATGAGATGGGACTTGCAAGAAGCCCTAGTTGGGTGTTTGATGGATGTTCATGCTTCAAGAGCATATGTTCTCAACAGTGGATGTTTGGAGGCACCAACATTTGCTCCTAGTCGAGGTTCTGAGATGTGGTTCTCAATGGTAGGTTTCAATGGTGGAGTTTTTTTCTATTGGGCATACCTTGGCCTTGGAGTTCTTTGACTAGGGACAATTGATAGCAGGCTAAGTACTACGTGGATCTCTATGTTGGGATCCTCAGTATTTATGCACCAACACATCGTTAGCAAAAAGGGATTCCTTTAGGCCATAGCGCACAAACTCTCTTGGATGTGGTAGGAGATTTCAAAAATCTAGAGTTGGAGGATGACAAGCAAGGAGGTTCTTTATTATCAAATACATGCATGTTCCCCATAGTGTAGCCAATTAGTTGCCCATTTGGTAGCCTCTTTCTCCCTCATCAATCCTCCCATACTTCTATAGGTGTCACACCCCATGCTCTTGTCATATGGGGCGCTTACATGCGGGAGATGACCCTCTTTCTTTAGTAGGTTGATTCAATCAACACTTAGGTCAATGATACCATCAAAAGCTTCTTTTCAAAGAGAGACAATTTGCCCCCACTCTTGGGTGACCATAAGGAACTTGCTATTAGAGTGAAGGGAAGGCCCAATGACTTTTAGTTGCACATGTAAAGCAAACTAGCATTTAATGGGAACATGACCTAAGAATGTAGAACCAAGCATCGGCTCCCCTTGTATTGAGGCTTTCATCCGCTAGACCCCTTTTTGTGGCATATATTCTATCAAACACAATCCATGAGATCTAGAGCATCACCATAATCATCGATGCCCTCTTAAATCAATGGTGGTATATGTCTCCTCCAAAACATTTACAAAAGATTGTTGGAGGAATGGGCGGAGGGGGGGGGGGAGAGAGAGAGAGAGAGAGAGTGTGGAGTACACAAGAGATGACTAATTGTATAATGAAATTGAAATATATACATGTTCATGCACCACCTCTCAAATTGCATTGGCTAAATAGAGGGTGCATGTACAAGATCTTTTGGGATTTTGTATATGATAAAATTGAAAAGAAAAAGCTAAAAATATCAAACTAGTCTCTGTGTGTGTGTGTGTGTGTGTGAGCTTAATGACTACATACGTAGCAACATTTGTTCAACGAGTACAACTAGAATCTTGTACTTTTGTTTCCCCCTCTTAACTTATAGATCATCCTTCACCTTTGGAAACAAAACCCAAAGATATGTTGAGGAAAGAGGGAAATATGCATAAAAGAATGAGGGCCTCCTAGATTGAAGGCTAGTCGATTAATCAATGATTGCATGCTACATATGAGCAAGCCAAAGCATAACATGTCACAAGTCAAACTGACTATGAGAATGCCTAAGAGCTATGATTGCAGAATACATACCATGGGATATCCCAGAAGCATGTGAGTTGCTGAATTGTTGAAATGACATTAAGGATTGCTGTCTAACTTGTAATCTTGGAATCACAAACCTGTGAACTGTCTAAATCAATCATAAATTATATGATGGAACACTGTTGTTATGCAATATGCTTAATGGCAAAGAGGGATAACATGACTGCAATATGACAAGATTGAATTGATGTTGAGATGTCCTCATGTTGAAGAATGATCTATTGATCTCAAGTAGTGGTTAACAATTGAATCCAAGAATTATGCATTGTGGCATAACAGAGCCGATGTAGTATAATCTGAGGATTGATCTACTAATCACAACTAGTGGATAGGGGAAACAAGGTGTGATGAAAAAGCCGAGAGGCCTTACAAGGTTGATGTTCGTGTGCAAGAACCAATGCCAAAATAGTCAACAAAGTGACTTTACAAGGGTGGCATGTGAGGCGTAAGATATGTGCAACTGTCCTGTACTAAAAGGGAGATCACTTGCCAGTGAATCATTGATATGTTGAACTGCCCACTACCAAAAGACCAAGATGATATATCAGATGTATGAATATAAACATCGATGATAAATATGAGGGAATTGACTTTGTTATAAACTAATAAGTGTTTCATACTTGGATTGATGGAGTTCGATCTCCTCTAGGGTTGTGCTACTCTACAAAGTATTCGTTCATTCATTTTATGTGCTAGTTTGAAGATTTTGCAATGGATCAAGATGTGGTTCGTCGATAGCCAAATTATTTGGAACTATGGGTATGTTTAAAATCATACTGGAGGTGACCACTGAGTAAAGCATGAAGAGCTGAACATTTTTTATTTATATAACAACTCAAAATTCCTCATGTATCAAAAGCTATGGTCATTTGAAATTTTGCCAAAGTGTCTAGGAATGTTCAAAATGATGATGCGGCATGCATGGTGATGTGACACTATGTGCATATGTCGCATACAAACATGTTGTAGCACAATGTGCTTAGGTGGCACATGACACGATGTGGTAGTGTGCCATGTGTGATTGATGATGTGGTAGATGATGACATGGACTATGATGATGATGGTGTAGATGTTGATTGCGATAATAATATGGTATTATCTATGTGGCTTCTAACTTGGTCCATTGCACGTATACCTTCAAATCCTATTCGCCCTCTCTTCGCCCCATGGTAGTTTATTTGTGTGAAAGAAGGTTGAGGATGGAGAAGAGACATTAGCAGGCGAGTGATAGGAGCCGATCAGGAGAATAGAATTCCTTCAAACATCCCTCACTAGAGAGAGTCCATGAAGCAAAATCCACAACAGATTTGGGTTGGATGGGATCGGTGGGAGTAAGATGCTGTTGCTCAATGTTGGTGGTGTTGGTGGTGGTTGTTGTGTTGCCACATTGTTGTTTTGTTGTTACTATGGTCACCTCAAATGCCATTGTTGTTTCGCTACATTTCTATGACTATTTCTTGCTTGCTTGGTGCATTGTTGTATGTTTATTATGCATCTACTGGCCATATTGTGCTGTCAATTCTCTACAACTTGTTGTTTTGTTATTGGTCGATGCTGTTTCTTTTTTCTTGTTGTTAATCAAGAGGAGAATGGGACATTAAAACTTTTGTAAAGTGCTCTCCTAGTGGGAAACCATTACAAATTCAAATTTGTGACCTCTTGACATTTCTAGTAATGCAGTTACAGACAAGTAATGTCCTCCATGGGCCAACTACATCAATCTAGCTCCATGGTAGCATTTCTTCTCATGTAGCATATTAAAAAATGCTGTATAGTGTACAGCCAAAACTCACAACAAACAATACATATAGAAACTGATCTTACTTGGGAGTCATCAAGGAAATGTATTGGGTGCTTCTCATATTCTTTTTTTGCAATTTGTCTTCGACAATGTCCTTGTGTTGGTCTCGCAGAGCTACTTTTGTTTGCTGGTTGCTTGTTGGCTTTATTGCTTTTGCTACCTTCTATTCTTGTTAGTGGCTCGTTGTGTTGCATGCATGTATTATGCTTGCTTGCATTTGTTTGCTTTTATTATTGTAGAGCCACATAGATGTTTTTATTTGTTGTCACTATTGGCGCTTCTTGTGGCTTGGTTGTGGTTGTAGCTTTGTTGTAGATCGGACTATCTTTGACATCTTTGTTTGCTTGGATGCTCTAACTCGAAGGATTGGCAAGAGTATAAAAGTTGAAGGCTTGAGGAGGGGCAACTCAAACCTTAGAAACCTTGTAACTAGAGAGGACCTTTCCCTTTCAAACTCTTAAGCAAGAAAATCTTACAAAACACTTAAAACCTTACACAAGCTCACAATCTTCCATAAGGAAGAACATCATCAACGACAATACAAAGAACTGTAGGAAAGCTGGAAGAATTATAAATACAAAATATCCAACCATTTGAGCATCACCGTGGTCTTGCCATTGCCTTGACCTTGTGCTTGAGGATTGGTATAAATCAATGGAGACCCCGTGGTTCAAAGCCACTATAGATGAAGGACGAAGATTGGTGTTGTACTTCCTCAACCATGAGAGATTGTTGGGCATATTCATAAACCACCAATTTGCTGAACATCCATTAGAGTTTTTGAAACTTGGCGAAACACGTTTCGGAACAAACTATATAATGTTGGACCGTTTGCTCAAGCTACAAGGAGTTGTAACGGAGACATTATTCAATTGCTCAAACGACTCGATGTCTTCAATATCTTGAAAATAAATAAGACCAGCAACAAAAGAAAGGAATGCAGGGAGAATGCTTTGAAGAGAGAAAATGCATAGAGGAAAAAGAGGACAAAGCCATACAAACTTTCCTATCAACGGTTGCTAACACACCTACGTAGTCTTATTGTTGCTGTTGTGAGAGGCTATCATTTAGATGTTAAATAAAAACAATAACTGAAGAGGTCATTACACTATTGGTAGAAACTTTGGGCATTGACAATGATTCCTTCAAGGCATGTGGCAATGCTATATGTTGTAAGCGCCAGCTTGACCTGGGCTAGGTTCCTACTTTGTCATTGCCAAGGCATAAGAAAATGAATGAGTTGATCCAACAATTGCAATTACTTTTAGAGCTCAAAGAAAGGCTAATCGCACCCTGTGCCACATTTGCTCAAATATGTCAACACTTATCTTTAGCCAATATTTGTTAAAAGGAAATATTATAAATGTTGCTAATAATCTAAACAATGTTCAAACCATACTACTGCATTAGTTAGATGATAGCGCTTGACCATTCGAATTGCAATTAAGACAAAATTAGAATATCAACTCCATGTACAAGTGGAAATGTTCAACCAAATTTGGTGATGAAAGCATTGCACCAACTCATTGAAATGCCTTTTTATAGGCAAGAAAATGTCTCAATTTTGCGTCTGTAGCTCCCGCAACAAACACAACATCGAGACTTACATTTCCAGCTATGGATGAAAACTCAGCAACATATAGAAGAATTACATTTCCTGCCAAATGATGAATGCACGATCTTAGAAGAGCAACAAGAAAATGATAACCCGTTTACAGACACATTGGTTGATGGATATATTGATGCAAATGCTTTTTTTGATGCAACTTCACTTGTTGCAATCGCTTAAACTGAAAACCAAAAACCAATGAGTATATGCAGAGATAAATACTGTGAGGAGCTAAAGTATCCAACACTCTTCTTTGGGGAACCAAGGCATGAACTTATGCTAATATGTTTACCTATTAAAAAATTGCTCAAGGGGAAATTTTACACAAATACCATTGATTTGCATTCCATATCCAAAATCGTCTTTTCAAGGTTATAAAAGTTTTAATACATTTCATTGCTAGCTCAGCATGGATACGAATATGGAAAGCACAGCTTAATGGTAGGCCCATTGTCATGAGAGATGTTAAGAATAAGCCAAATTTAGACTTGCTCTTGAAATTAAATATTGGTTATCGAGAGCTTGAAAGCATTAGAACTTCGCCACATTATTTGCAACGTCAACAAAAAAATCTATTTGTGATGGTTCGACAATTGGGTCCTCCAACTTTTTTGTAACACTCACAAGTGGGAAAAGTAATTGGGTAGCCTTGCTAAATGCATTGAAAAAACTACACTATTCTCAACTAGCTTTTACTACAGATGATATCGTCATGCATCTGTTGGTCCATGATGATCCTGTCACTTGTGCATGCTTTTTTTTTTGGGCATAAAAATGTAGTATATTTATTGATTTATATCATGACATACATCCATCTAACAAAGGATAGAGCTAGAAATGTCTGTTGCAACCTTACATCCTGAGAATATTCAAAAGTGCAACGTCCTATAGCAAACATCTTGAAAATGAAATGAAAAGCTGAATGTATCATCTTGAACATCTGATGCAGCAGCAACAAAGGTGTCTGAAGAGTGACCCTGAGCAGCACTAGTGTTAGAGGAATGTCCATGAACAGCAGCAAGACCTTGTATAGGGTCAATAGACAGATTTATGAAGTATTAGCCATGCCTGATAAGACATTTTTTAAGGTACATTCTTAGCCCAAATTTTGTGGAATCTATAGTACCATTTGGTTTTATCATCATTTAGCTTCCATCTGGTGTTGAGACTTCTAAATAGATCCTCCATCTCAACAGTAGGAGTTGGGATGGGTAATAAAGAAGAGTAACCCACCCAGCTAAACTCCTTGTGAATGCAAAGTACTGAACCTCCCTTCCAAGACACCTCACCTTGCAAGAGCTCCAATCTTGTCATAATCAATCCTTGTTGTTGGTTAGATAGGGAAAATTCTCTTTTGATTTCAAGCCAGGTTTTCCATCTGAAATGTTCTCTACTCCATAGTTGGCCCCAAGTTTGGAGTCCTTTCTTGAAGAGTTTAGGTGCAACTGTGAATTGTTCATTTGTCAAAGTAGCAGATCTGAAGATGGTAGACACCCAGATAGAGTCAAGCAACATGAAGTTGCCTTTGCCAGTGAAGAGGATGTAAGCTTTTATCTCTTCAAAAGCTCCCCAAATGGATTTCCACATGGGACTCCCCTTGGGTTTACAGGGTTCAGGGTTAAAGAGGGTAGACACAAAGGGATGCTTTTTCCAATTGGGTGCTCTGTAAGGTCTGATGTAATTCATGTTTCTCAATAGAAGATGTGCCCAATCTTCCTCAGGATGCAGAGCAGCCTTGATGATCCACATGGCAGTTTATTTTTTTCCAGCAGAGGATGTCAATCACCCCTAGCCCCCCCTCTTCTTTGGGTTTAATACAATAGTCCCATCTAACCTTAGAAATCTTATTGGACCCCCCTCCATAAGAAAGATCTGCATAATCTAATAAATCTATCCAAGGCAGTCTTGGAAGGAGACCAACAGGATAGATAGAAAATGATAATAGGATAAAGACAGTGATTAAGAACCATTTTTCTTCTTGCTAGATTTTCTTGGAAGCTTCTCCATTTATCTAGTTTCTTCTGAAATCTGTCTAGCACCCAGTCCCTCCTCTGCTTCATTGTGACATCAAATCCCATTGGTATCCCCAAGAGTCTGAATACTATACCTTTTTGTAGCTTCTTACATCCCAGCTGTTCTAAAATCCCTTGGTCTTCCCCCACTGAGTGTAGCATACCCTATCTTACAATGGTTAATAGATGAGCCTCTGCTACACTATTTTACATTGGTTAATATATGAGCCTGATGCTTGATAGAACATCTCTAGGCAGTCCATTACACAAATGATATGTTGATCAATGTTTTTGGGAGTCAAGGTAGTATCATCAGCAAACTACTGGCCTAGCAATTGTTTACCATTATTGAGTTCAATCCTTTAAGAGCTCCCTCCTGTATCTAACTTCTCAGGAGCCATCCTGGAGAGTCTGCAGCAATTGCAAATAAAAGAGGAGATAGAGGACAACCTTTTCTGATTGATCTTTTGAGAAAAAATGGGTCACTCATAATGCCATTAACAGTAACCCTAGCAGTAGCATTGGTGAGTAACAGCTTAACATTAGAAACAAATGAGGGGCCCATACCCATATCCTGTAGAGATTGTATGATAAACTCCCATTCCAATCTGTCATAAGCTTGATCAAAATCCACCTTAAGGAAGCATATATCTTTCTTGGTCTCTTTAGCATACTCACACCCTTCCCAAATTTTTATGATAGCTTCCAAAAGGTGACGTCCCTTGATGAACCCTTTTTGCTCTGGTAGTATCCAATCTTTCATTTTGTTTTGAATCCTTAAAGCTCAAACTTTGGCAAAAATATTGTAACTGCAGTTTAACATTGTGAGGGGTCTCCAATTTTTCAATTCATCCTTAGGGCCTTCCTTAGGAATTAGCTTTATAATACCTCCATTTATGTGAAGAGGAAGACAACCTTCCCTGACACTTTCCTACCATAGGAGGAGAAGCCCAATTAAATCCCAAAAGGATTTGTAAAATTCAATGGGAAGACCATCGCCCCTAGAGCCTTCCCATCAAAACCATGACATTTATAGCTTTTTTCAGCTCTTCAAGACTGAAGGGTCTTTCTAAATAAGGGAGGTCAAAGGATTTGACAGCTTTATCCCTTAATATTTGGTAGATTGGACTTGCTCTCTGGGTATCCTCATTAGGAGGGCAGGTATCAGAAAGTAAATCCTTAAAGTGATTCTGAATGTACTCAATATTTTCCTGAGGGTTGATTAGATAAGAGCCATTTGGTCCTTTAAGCACAGGAATCTCCTCTTGACACCTTTTCCTTCTAATGATTCTAAAAGTTTCCTTAGTAGGTCTGTCAATCTTTCCTGCCCACCATTCTCTATAGTACACTTAGGACTCATTAAGTCTAATTTGTTCCTGTTTTCTGAGTTCTCTTTTTGCCTTAATCAATTCTTCACGAGCTTCATCTTTGCCCTCTAGGCTTTCTACTCTAACATACTAATGTTATTTTGAATGTAATCCATTCTTTGCGCCCTTATTTGTGCCCTTTTTTTTCTGGCTAATCTTAAAATAATCTGAGATTCCTTGACTGCCAATTCCCAAGCTTGAGATGCTGATGTGTTATGAGAGAAAGCTCTATGTTAGACAACCTTAATTAATTTCTATACACTCTTAAGCTGAAAGAGTTTAAAGTAAGCTTTGAACCAGGATGAGATCCTCTCTCCATTTCCAAAATTACAACTCAATGAGACAAGTTTGTGGTCAGACAAGTTGAGAGAGGAATATGTTAAAACTCTTAGAGAAAGTTGTTTGTTTAAGAGATTATGGGACATATAAAATCTATCAAGTCTAGCCTCCCTTCTACAATCCCCTATTTGACTGTTGCACTAAGTAAACTCTCTATTATTACTGACATCCACCATTTGCCAATGCTCTTTACAGTCTTCCCAAGCAAGTAATTCAGCTCCTCTGATGCATGTGTCCATATCCTTCCATCTGTCTGCTTTGCTCTCTATTCTGCTTTGCTCTCTACCATATTGAAATTTACCATTATTATGCCATTGCCATCTGGGTATTGTAGAGATTCCCATAACTCCCTCCTCTCTGGAGCTGAATTGGGAGCGTAAATAGAAATGACAAAAAAATCAATTTCTTTGACACAACACTGTAGCATTACCCATCTATTGTGTACATCTGTTATGACTTTAGAAATACAATCCTTGTAATGAGACAAAATACGTGTAGTTGTACCTCCTTTACCATCCTCATGAGTAGTGGAAAACCAAGTCCTTCTTTTGTCTATGACTTGAAGCCTGTTTTTAAGAGTAGAACTACTTGCCTTGACCTCTTGCAATGCTTAAAAAAGAGGTGAGAGTGAATTAGCTTTTAACCAAAGAGCTAATTCTTCACTCCTACCTAGATCCATTAAGCCTCCGACATTGAGAGTCAAGAAGGTTAACGATTTATTTGACATTCTTTTTCTGCCCCTTTTTAGCCCTGGGGTTGGGGCTGTTCATTGGCACTGAAGTCACCTTAGACTGTCTTCTCTTGTGTTGAACTACTGTGAAGGCTTTGTCTTGACTACTGATATCTTGAGAAGGTAAAGTATCCTATGTGGACTTCCCTGGATCATCCTCTGAGTCTTCTTCACTAGCTTCTGCTTCTTCCATGGCATCTTCTGTGTTAACATCCTCTTCAAATTCCTTTGACCAGCTAGCCTCTATGACCATATTGTCCTCTTGATTGTCAGTGATTTCCTTACCCACAAATTCTTCTTGCTCTTTAAGTGGATCAAAGAAGTTCTTGTTGGTTGTGTCTGTCTGTTTGTTCTCCTTTTCATTCCTCTTATTAGAAACCTATCCAGTAGGCTGACTCTTAGGAGGAGGGTTCTGTGTTTTAGGGACCCACTTTTCAATAGGGGAATGCTGTTTTGGAGCATTAGTTTCTAGCTCCTTGGCTTTGGGTCTCTTTAAAGGACACTGCTTGACCACATGGGTGGATAGACCACACAAAAGGCAAGAGTGAGGGAGGTTCTTATAAGTAAGGGGTTGTTCCTTGAATATACTACCATTCCTTTTAAGAATGGTAAGTGTAGCTGGCATCTCTTCTGCTATGTCCACTTTGATGCAAATTTGAGGATTCCCCCTGGGGTTGATAAAATTTTCCTGTTCTACTCCAAGAACTTCACCTAGCCCACTACAAAGGGAGGGGAGCTGGTTGCATAAGTACAAAGGTAAGTCTGGAAGCTCTACCCATACAGAAATCTTAGTAGACCTAGGAGAGTCAGGAGAAAAGTCTTTGGACCACCACTCAAGATGCAATGGTTGGTTTCTAATAGTCCAAAGGCCTATTTTGCATGGCTCTAGAAGCCATCTCTGGTTTCTCAAAAAGAAAGACAAAATTTTTTTTTAAAAGGAATCTTACATTTAGAACATTTCTCCCTTTTCTAATCCAATTCATCCTGATCTAGGATTTAATAAAAGTGAGAGGTGGTCTTACACTAGGTAGAAAGCCTACTAATGCATGGGTTTTAAGCCATATTAGGGAGTCTTAAGGCAGGTTGTCATCAAGAAAAGCTGACTGCCTTACCTTCTCCATTTGCTGTATCCTCTCCATTAGGATGTTGTGTTCCATCCTCATTTCATTATGAAGCATGTCAGGGTTTTGGGATGCTTGATGATGAGTGGTCTTCAACTTCTTTCTCGTAGGCTGAGGGTATCCTCTTACTTCCCACAATCTGCCCAAAATCTTCTCTATCTCTTGTTGTGTCCTGGCCTGAGGAGCCTGAGGGGGCTACCACTGAGGGAAGCATGGTCTGGTGTCCTTCGCAGGGGTCTATTGTCTCATGTTTTATCATCTCAGATGGTTCGATATTCACGTGCATGCCTAGAGGGATAGCTGGAGCCGGTGCCTACAACTCCTCCTTTACCTTTATCTTCAACCTCTCTTCGCTGGAAGGACTACATGAGACGTTCTTTGTGTAACTCTCCGGCAACCATGGGCCTGTCTGAATTGGAAGGGCTAGCAAGAGAACACAATCCCGAGGAAGACTGAAGAAGCTGCTCCATGGCTTTTGAACTACATGAGAGTAAGAGGAGCACACAAATAGTCATCCTCCTCTTCCTTCGGAGGCAGTCGAGCTAGTTCCATGTCGCAAAGATGGCGCCTCTCGTTACGGAGTTTGTTTGCCAACAAGAGTAGGGAAGCGGGTATCGTCAGTTAGATTGAAGTGTTCTGGCAAATGAGGTAAGCGCACGTCTATGTTTGCAAAATTCAATAAGGAGTCACTCTCAAAGGGTCGAAGAGGCATGTCCAAAGTGATGTTTACAAGATTGATGGAGGTGGAGGCGTATGGGCAAAAGGAACCAACGTCCCCCTCATGTCCTCTATTACTGTCTCCATCATCCTTTGTCTCCATGTTTTTGTGCACGCTATTACAATCACCATACAAAGAGATTGAGAAAATTGTTAAAGGTAGATGAGAGATTTTTTGGAAAGGTGAAAGCCTCAAACTTTGCAACCGAATTTAGAGCAGAGGGACTTAGCACAACCATGCCTTCCTATGGATTCAAGGAGCTCATGTGTTCAGCATGGGAACAAATGATGCAATAAAAAAATTTGTTGATGAATACATTTCTTGTGACAACACGTCGCTTCTTGAGCCATTGTTGCAAATAGCATAGCACCATAAACATACACGTGTTAAAAAAAGGGAAAAGCTATAGGTTTCATTTCCCATTGCCTCCAATGGGTGAAACAACTATTTTAGAGCCTTTACTAGTGAAGGCTAAGAAACTAAAGCTACCTTGACAAATGCATACAGAGCGCTAAATGATTTGACTTCAAGTGCAATGCAAAGCTTATAACTTTTCTTAGCAAAATTAGGGTTCAGCAAGGACAAATACATTGAATGTTTGCTGGCAAATCTAAGATGACCCACATTACTTTTGAAAAGAAATCTAATGCTTGGACAAATCCATTTGCTGAACCATTGGCACCGTTATGGGATGCAAACATTGATGCACAATTCATATCTTACAAAAGTAGAAAATACAATAACAGAAGCATTCCATGACATAATCAAAAAGTCCAATAAGGAAAAGATAATCCATTTCCTTAGGAAGGAATGATCAAGGAAAAGATGTAGCTAAGGCTTACTTGCTTTTGCAACTAGGAGAGGAATTACTTTCACTAAGCGGGTACTACCTACAGATATGAATGCTAAATGTTGAGTAAAGGCACATATTTGATGCCATAATTTGGAAAAAGAAAAAGAATCCAACGCAGCCAATCTGCATATTTCCTACAGGATGTGATAGAACTAGCAAGACAAGAATCATACATACTCTTGTTCGACATCGTACGCACCTGTACAATAGTGACCCAAGCTTTGATCCATTAAAGGTTAAAATACTAAAAATGGACTACATGGGAAAGGCTGCATACATTATCAATGGTAGTACCCTTCATTCTACCTCGGCCATACCCATAAATTGCAAAAACATGCATGAATTAACAACTGACATGTTGGACAAGCTCGCAAAGAAATGCGCAAATATTTGGACAATTATTCTCGATGAAATTTCACGTATTGGAAAAAGGATATTTAATTTCATGGATAGACGATTGCGTGCTATCAAGCATGTCCATGGGATTCCCTTTGGGGGATTAGATGTTATAATAATAGGAGACTTTTATCAATTTTCCCCTGTGTGTGACAAGATGGTTTTCCAAGAACAAAATCCATTGAAGCAAAGCTCTTAGAAAGAGCAAATAATATGTTATCAACTCATAACTCTAACGTGACAAATTCAGAGCTAAAACACAAGAATAGAAAACACAAAAGAACAACAAGACATTGATATGATCAACTCTATATGTTATTGTAGCCCACCACTAGACTTAAAATTGCCTCATTTGTTTTGTACTAATAAATCACTATCTGCACATAATGAAGCTGTATTCTAGTAAACAAATGATGAGACTTACATTTTCCATGTTATAGAGAAAAGACGTCACAATTGCCCTGTAACACTAAATATTGTTAAATGATATTGGTAAAACTACTGGGCTTTATAAAGAAATAAAATTGAGACATGGCGATTGAGTTATGTGCACGAAGATATGATACGGCAGATGGTGTTGTGAATGGAGCAGATGGTTACTTTAGGGGTACAACAAGGTATGATTCACTATGCGGGTGCAATTTTCAAACCCCCTAAGTGGGACCCACACCCGTCAATAAACAAAACATCTGTACGAGAGTCACATTGAGCAACATTAGACATCAACACTTCCAACTACTAAGCAAGTACAAATAGTCAATAATATGAACCACACAATCTCTTGGACATAGTACTTGGTTCAATTGGCATTAGTAAGAATGGTACATCGTGCTCAGGGCTAACACTAGAAGGATTATGTTTTGACCCTATTGGTCAGCTGTAGCATGGCATTACATACACAATGCTTTCAAGGGTGTGAACGAAAGAAAACCTTTACCTTGTGAAGCCATTGAGTGCAAGACATTCCCATGGATCCGATCCTGATAGTTGAAATGGGTAAGCTCCTTGCTTCAACACTTTAGGAATTTGAAACACATATAATCATCCAATCGTTGCACTCACGTTCTTTAAAATTGCATCATTTAGATGTAAAGTCAAATTACAATTTCTAAGCATTGGATTTACTTTGTCTCAATGAAACTCAAACAAGGAACCCATCAAAATACATCGACACAAAGAGCTTGCTGTAATCACGACATTTGATAGGAGGGGCACATTGCTCCTATACAAGCATAAGCTTTTGCTAACCTCAAGTGCAATAATCACGGCAGTCGTGGGCTTGAAATAATTACAGTGCATTTTTAGCCAACAGTTAATGTTTGTAGTAGCAATGCATCAATCCGAGGCATGTGCTCTTGGCATCTTCTTGCTAAATCAAACTGAGGCATGTGTTCTTGGTATCTTCTTGCAATACTTAACACAAATACTAAATCAAAAGCCAGTTGATTATCCAACATTTGTGCTAGGGGACTTTAACATTGACATGCTTATTAAAGCTTCAAAACAAGAGCAATTAGTAAAACTTATGGAGAAACATAATCTACGCTTAGTAATAGCATGGCAACAACAATTCATGCATCCTAACTTGACCATAATTGGACAAATGCTCTTGTAGCAAGCAATTACTATGGGACAATGGAAGCATACTGGACTGATCACAATTCGATTTATACTATGGAACAACTGAAGCATACTAAAGCAAACTAGACTGATCACAATTCAATTTATATTGCTTATCAATTCCCTGCAAAATTGCCGTTGTTTAAAGCAAATTAAAGGCAACTTGCATTGTGTTTACTTCCCAAAAGAATTGTTCTTGCTTAGACCATTGCTCATGTTTTCCTAGAAGGCAATAACTATCGCCCCGTGATTTACTACAATGAGTATTTCTAACACTGGTTGTGGCCACAATGACAAAGGAAATTCACTTAGTTACATTACTTTTATTGAGACTACTCAGGAAAAAAAGAGTTGACTAATTCAATGATTTGATTTGCAAATAGGTAATACGTCTCGCATCAAATGGTGGATGACCCATCCTAGCAAAAGTTAATAAGGAGCGGTTCCACACAATTGCCAATACCTCGTGCAAGAAAAAAAAAAAGGGACGTAAATAGAGCTACCAACATTTTTCCTTGAATTCTTTGGTCTTAGGAGCTAGTGCTTTGTGCACCGTGTGCACCCTTGTTTTGTAGATGCCTTTATCTTGAAACTTACAAGTCTTTTTTCATATATTTTTATTCTACATCCAATCTATACTTATCTCCAATACGTCATGCATGATCTCATTACTAATTGCATCATCTAAGGCGTCAATGGTTACATTAATTGATACTTGGCATGATGTGACAAATATCTTTGTGAAAGAGAGAGAGAGAGGACTTTTATGTAAGTCGTTCTTTGGGCCCCTTGTCATAAGACTCTGCCACTTGAGGAGCGCACCCCTTTAGTGCTCCGTGGTCTAGACAGGTATGAAACCTTGTTCAATGTCTCTCTCTCTCATCTCGGAATGTGGAAAGAGTGTTCACAAGAAACATGAGACTATGTACAATGGACCTACAATATTTCTTCAATAAGGAGGGCGCAAGTGGTAAAGTTGGTAGTTAAGATGGCAAGTCCCATTCCTAAAAAAAAGAATTTTCCTCGATTTTGTAAACTTGTAAAACTTTGGTATATATAAGTCTAAGAAAATTGTTGTAAATATTGTCTCTCTCTCTCTCTCTCGTTATATAACAACTGCACAGACTTCATCTCTGTCAATCTCGTTTTCTCAAGAGACATCAGAATTTGCAGCAGATCGTGTCGTGCGCTACGTAATATGTCTACTCTTGCTGATAATCGCGGCGATGGAAGTCCAATTTTGGTTACAGGAGCGGCTGGACGAGTCGGGGCCGTGGGTCGCTGCGTCGTCGAGCAGCTCCTCCAGCGCGGTTTGCCCGTTCGCGCCATGGTCCGCCAAGACGATCACCGTGCTCAGGCCCTCCGCTCCGCCGGAGCTCACGTCGTTATTGGCGACCTCACTCACCCCAACGACGTTGCTCGAGTCCTTCACGGCTGTCGTCGTGTTTATTTCAGCATGAGCGTCTCCGCTCCTTACTTAGAAGCGTCTGTCATCATGGCAGCTGCTGCTCTTCAGCAAGCTGACATCGAGGTTTTTGTCAATATATCTCAGATGTCTGTCTCGGAAATGAGCCTCACTTCCATGACGGATTCGCCCCAGCAGCGCCAGCACTGGCTTGCCGAGCAGGCGCTCAATTGGTCTGGGCTTCCGGTTGTGCATGTGCGTCCCACTGTTTTTCTGGATCATCTCTTCTTTTCCACTTGGGCAGCGGAGTCTATCGCTGCAGATGGCACAATCCGGCTGCCTTTTGGCTCTGCGCGTACATCTCCAATTGCGGCGGAGGATGTAGCCAGAGTCATTGCGACAATTCTCGAAAAGCCCAGTGGGCATATTGGAAAAGTTTATCAGCTTACTGGTCCTCGCTCTCAAGATTTGAATGCGATGGCTAGGGAGTATGCCGATGCCCTTGGCCGTTCGGTGCAGTATGTTGATGTTCCGTTTAATCAATGGCAAGACCAAGAGTTGAGTAACCGTGGGCTGCCGACACATGTCTTTGAGCATATCCGGACCATGGCCAAACTTCATGCTGAGAATCGCTACGATAGGCTCACCCAAGATGTAACAGAGGTCACAGGTCAACCTGCAATGAGTGTGCGTGAGTTTGTTGCCCTTCGCCCTGAGGTATTTAAGGATGCATCAAGAAATGCGGCTATGTTATGAGTGCAAGTTTACAGAGGCTTGCAACGAAGAGGCTTTGAGATGTGTGTAAAGGCGTTCTAAGTTGCAAGGCTTAGATTTAGGTTTCAAAGCCTGGTTGGCATATGGGTTGGGACTTTCATTGACATAGTCGGTGGCCAGTTTACTGTCCACATTAGGAACTACTGCTGCTGCTTGTACAGAAGTGCCAACGAACTTGGGAGGTGCTCTCTTTCCAGGTTGTTACGTTCATATCTTTCATACACTGTAACCCATCACGTTCTGCCTTGGAATAAGCTCTATAAATGAAAGTTTTTCATGAGCGAGGTACAAAATATCCAAAACGAGAAAAACGCTCCACAAAAATGGAAAGAAAGTTCTCTGCATTTTTCTTAACGTGTAGGTATTGAATTAGTAGCACTCTTCAATTTCCCAAGGCGAGAATTCCTCTTCCGGGTTAGGTGAGCCCGTTTTTGCACAAGAAAACTGGATTTTTTCAGACGGTTTGCTAATAGTGTCACGAAACAGACATCATATTCCATGCATAAATCGGTTTGAACCTACCCATGCCCAGACTGCGATAATGAAATTATGTGAAATCACACTACCTCTTGCTTAGCTTGCCGTTGATCTCAAGTGCCGGGCAATATAATATACGAGCAGGATCTGTGTCTGCATATTGCTTCATATAGACACTGAAGCCTCTGTTATGCCAACAGGACTACCCAATCCAATCAAGTGCATAATCTACGGTGTGTGTGGTATAGAAACAGAGAACAAAGAGCATAAAAAGAGAGTGATAGCGTTGAGAATCATCACAATCCACAAAAAACAATTTGCTTGCTTCATATGTCTCAACCATTCTTCCCAGACTCCTTAAAATTTTGGTGCTGAGAGAGAACATAGAATGTTTTGCTTTTTCCTTTTGGTTGTGTCTATGTTCTTATTGTGCAATCCCATTCATGCCTATGATTTCTTGAGGTAACCATCCTTTAAACTCCTAACCCGAGTAACATTATTTCACCCTCTCTACTGACACGTTCTTGGCTAACTAGGTTTGGTGATTGGCTACGTGGGGCCAATTAATGTCCAATGGAAGACGAATGGGTTGGGATGTAACAAGCTCTGACCCTTGGTCGTAGAGTCAGGCCCAGATATAGATTAGTTAGTTTTAAAAAGGCCATCCTCTCAGGTGGGTTTTGGGGTATGGGACACAGTCGCTTCCCATGTGGGTTTGATCCAGGATGCTTTCTTGGACCAGCAGTTTGGTTGGGTGATGAGCCTTTGAGTCCGGTGCTCTAGGAACCCGTGTCCAGGTGGGCTTTTTACCTTTTAGATCAGGGAAATTGTTTGCGGTATCACGAGGAGATAGGCAACAGAGCGCTAATGAATATATTCCGGAATACCAGATGATGTGGTCCATGGAATTAATGCAGGGCAAAGCAATTTGCAGTTCGAACTTCAACTTTACACTCGTCAAATTTGTGCAACTGATTCTGGTATTTAGGACCGGGATCGACATGGATTAGACACGAAATTGGGGCTGAATCTCGATGCAGGTGCAGCTTGTGGATGGGATGGCTTGGGGAGGAGGGTGTGGTTTGAGAGTTTGCAGCTAAATGGAAGGGGAAGCTGCTATCTAAATTTGATCTGGCTAATGCTGCCATTCTTCAGGCATTGTGACCGATGTGGAGGGGATTTTCCCAAAGACATTTTTCGAGGCTGACCTGGAAAGGCATCTCAAGCTTTTAGCCTGAGCCTCTCTACAACTGGAAAACATTTTTTTATAGTCGACACAGGCAAGAACACCGGATTCTAAATAGGTGGAATTTCTGTTGGTATGATGTGCATTTGTAAAAAAAAGAGGACTTCTACAAAACCAACAAATCAGAAGTGAAACTCCGAATTTTCATGGGGATGAGCAATGTGGAAGCTTTCATGCCTATTGAGAATTGGGTCCAAGATCAACCTTTGTTCAAGTGGAAAGCTCTGCTCCCACTTAGCTGCCTCGCAGATATTGGACGCAGCTGTTTGTTGAGTCCTAGTATTTGGCAATGATGTGCATCAGTTCAGCTTCCATTGAGATGATACCATGTGGGGCAGGCATACCATGTATGCCGCATCAAAGGCTTAACCTTGCACTTTTTTGGCTAGTTTCTATCAATCCATGTCACCATTACCCACTTGTGAAAGAAACTACAGATGAAGAAATGGGTTGGTTGATGGAACTTGGTTGTGAAGATTACTGATAAGGAGTTCGCTAAGTTGGAATGCTAAGGCTTTCAAGACACAGCTGGGTGGGTGGAAAGCTTCAAAAGTGATTAATGTTTTTCCAACTTCGATCACAAGCTTGCAATAAAAAGTTGAGCATGTCAGATTATTGAGCTTCATGTCACATGTGTATAATCATACACCATAACTCCTAATGCTAGGTAGAATGCATATCTCCAGTCTTCTAATTGTTTACCACCATTGTAGGACGGGGAGGGCCAGTGCCATCAGGACTCGTATGGTCTTCAATCCAGTCGGGCCTAGTAAAGGAGCAGTTTGGGGAGGAGCGATTCCTTTCAATGGAGTTCAACCAGTTCCTAAGCTCAAGAGGGATCAGGCAACAACTCACAACTCTTTACTCTGTCATGAAATCTAAGTTGTAGAGCTAGAGCAGATCCATAATGGATATGGCGAGGTCAATGCTGATGTCCCAAATGACGCTGGGCTAAAGTAGTTAAAATTGTATTGTATCTACTGAACCGGCGTTCAACAGAGGCTGGAAAGGGAAAGAATAACCATGATGCATACTCAGACAAGCAGCACTTTTCAAACATCTAAAGGTTTTTGTATACACAGTCCAGAGTCTACAACCTGGCCACTGAGAAGATATAGTTCAGCAAAGACGTATCCAAGGCACACACGATGTTGAGCTCTAAAACCATTGCAGCGGACATCTCCAGCCAGACAGGAAAGACTCCCTGGATGGTACATGCGTTATTTTGGAGGGTTTTTAGCAGTAATGCTATATGAAGATCACAAAGCTTACAAAGATAAGAGGCTGGGCCAAGGCAATAGTAGGATAGAAATGGTGGGATTGGAATAGAATAGAAATACATTTGGTTTCTATTCTATTCCAATCCCACCATGTGCTAACGGTCAAAAGAACTAGGGATGGGATAGCTGGGAGAGGACACATGGCATCATTTCAAATGTAAGAGGTTGGACCAAAGCAATAGTAGGTCTTGGATGGAAATAGGAAAAGGTGATCCCATCCATATTCAAATGTATTACTATCCTATCCCATCCCACCATGTGCTAACAGGGTAGGTAGAAGAGGACACATGGCATTTTTTCATGTGTTTAGGAATTGGCGACAACGACACATGTCATCACTCTATGCTTTCCACTCCCAAAAAAGGGGATCCCATCTTGGTTCCATGGTCTTGAGGCCATAGTCCAAGATGGGAGAAAATGTGGCTATTCCATCCTAAACCTATCCTAGACCACTTGGTTTAGAATAAATTCTTATCCAAACCCATCCTAGTACCATCATGTGCTAAGGTTGTTAGTTGGAGAATGAGGGGGTTGTTGGAGATCAATATTTCCATGTTCAAGATATCCACTCAGTGTAGATGCTCACCTGTAGTATGGCACGTAAATAAGAAGCAATGAGCAATATCATAAGTGGTCGATTGGCATGTCTCAGTCATTTTTTAAAGGCTAATATGTGGAGTAGCATTGGTAGTCAAATAAGACCAAATTAGGATTGAATGGTGATATGGCATGCCGAAATGATGCCATGGCATATATGGTTGCAAATGTGCATCCAAATGACATCATGGCAAAAATGACCACATGGTAAGTTGCACTACTAGAAACTCGCATAAAACATGTGTTTAAGTGATTGTCTAGATGAGGTGTGAGGACTAAATCTTTACGAATATAACTAGAGAGTCAACTAACGGGGAACCCATTGTGCCATGAACCAACATAAATTATTGAATCTACGTAAAACTTCTCAAAGAACCTGCTCGAAACCATTCGGATTGATGATTCATTAATACCTCAAGTATGCAAATACAAATACAGCAGATGCTTTGATATATACAACCCAAAACATATGGACAGATCCATCTCAAAGATGTAAATGAGTTAAGTAACAGAGAGCATATGCATAGAACAAAGGCCCAAATAGACAAACTTGAAAATTAGAAGCTAAGTAAACCACCTCAAATAAATGCTCAAACCACTTACCAAGTTGCAAGCTAACTGAAGCATATTCTTAAACATCACAAAGAAACTTGAATATTACCTCCATAAAGCAATCACCTCCCATTGAGAACTTCCATTCAATAGTCCCTACCATGCATGATGAGTTTATGGTTTTCAACCTTACGTGTGACTATCATGAGATTGAAACTGCATTATGTGTTGTGTTTTTAAAGGATGAGTTTGGGCATGTTTGTGGACACACACACACAAAAAAAAAAAAGAAAAAAGAAAAAAAGAATAGTAAATGTATCTCACACACACAGATACTTATTTCTTTACACACACACAGACACATGAATACTTCCCCAACTATGAAGTATTCTTTTATGTACCTCCATAAAATCTTCCCTTTATATTTTCTTTTTAACCACCTCACATACCAAGCCCATTAATCGTCCCATACCTCCTCTAATCCCTTCTCAACCCATGCACTCATTCACTCCTTACTCTAGTTGTGACTTAAACTTCAGTCGTGGCTATTTAAAAAAAAAAACATTTATCTAAGAATTCATATGGTTGTCTATATTCGTAGGTAAAGCGATAACAAGCCGGGGAAAATAGGTATTACCTATCTACCCAAATGTAACTATGATGTTCTAATACTTAGTTTGTTTGGATGGTGGCAGGTAAGTGGACCCCGATCTCGGAACTTGCGCCGCCTGAGGATTCAACTTCTTTTTTTAATATTATGTTTGTCAAACTCAATATTATTAAAATTCTTAATTTTGATTGAAATTTTTGCAAACTCTAGTTGCATTTTTCAACCTAGATGTCTCAAATATTTTTTCCTTATATGTTTTTCTTTTTAATTGTTTATCCAATTGATGAAATTAATTGTATGGCTCAATTATTGATGGGACTTTTTAATCTAAAAACACACACACACGCGCGCGCACACACACACATGTATACTTTCCCAATGATGAATTATTCTTTTATGTACCCGTGAAATCTCCTCTTTATACTCTTTTTCAAACCAAGCACACTAATCCTCCCATACCTCCACTAATCCCTTCTCAACCCATGCTCTCATTCGCTCCTTATTCCACTTGTGACTTGATAGTTTTTTAAATTAGGTAAGAATCCATATGGTTGTCTATATTCCTAGGTAAAACGATAACAATTCGGAGAAAACATGCATTACCTGTCTACCCAAATGTAACTATGTTGTTCTAACATCTAGTTTGTTTTTTGGATGGTGGCAGGTAAGTGAACCTTGATCTCAGAACCTGGATTGCTTGAGGATTCGACATTGTTTTTCAATATTGTGTTTGTCAAACTCAATATTATTAAAAATTCTTAATTTTGGTGGAGATTTTTGCAAACTCTAGTTGTTGCATTTTTCAACTTAAATGTCTCTAAGATTTTTTCCTTGTATGTTTCTTCTTTTTTTACTTTTTATCCAATTGATGGAATTAATTGTATGGCTCAATTGTTGATGGGACTTTTTAATCTAAACACATATTTTGATTTTCCAACTAGCCTTTGGT
The DNA here is from genome assembly GCF_047967505.1 of Dipteris shenzhenensis. NCBI lineage: Eukaryota > Viridiplantae > Streptophyta > Polypodiopsida > Gleicheniales > Dipteridaceae > Dipteris > Dipteris shenzhenensis. Next base: position 49,725,425 of record NC_141614.1, read on the forward strand.
TGGGCTAGTGCCCTACAATTAATTCACATTCATTGGATAATTCTTTAGCATGGATAATTCCTAGTTATTTTGTGATTCACCTTAGTTTTAGCTAATTTTTGTATCTATTTTATAGAAGTGGTTTACGCATTTACTATTGGCATCATTTTTCCATTTTGACACTTATCATATAGATCCACTTTTATTTACTTATTATCAGTAGGTGGGGAGTAAGTTCCATGGTGGGCTTACTCCCCACCATGTGGTCTTATCCTTTGGGTTGGGGGTGGGCTACACACACACACACACACACATACACACACACACACACACACACAATAATTTTGATTAGTAAATGTACCACACACACACACAAACACTTATTTATTTACACACACACACACACACACTTATTTATTTACACACACACACACACACACACACACACAATAATTTTGATTAGTAAATGTACCACACACACACACACACACTTATTTATTTACACACACACACACACACACACACACACACGTATTCTTCCCCAACGCTGAATAATTCTTTTATATACACCCCGTGAAATCTCCCCTTTACACTCTTTTTTAAACTACCCCACACACCATGCACACTCATTCTCCCATACCTCCACTAATCCCTTCTCAACCCATGCTCTCATTCGCTCCTTACTCCACTTGTGACTTAAACGTTTTTTAAATTATGTGGAATCCATATGGTTGTCTATATTCCTATGTAAAATGATAACAAGATGGGGAAAACATGCATTACTTGTCTACCCAAACGTAACTATGTTGTTCTAATACCTAGTTTGTTTGGATGGTCACAAGTACATGGACCCTTACCTTGGAACCTGGAGTGCTTGAGGATTCAACATCGTTTTTCAATATTATGTTTGTCAAACTCAATATTATTGAAAATTCTTAATTTTGCTGGAAATTTTTGCAAACTCTAGTTGTTGCCTTTTTCAATAATATACAGAAGGCTAGATTTAAACCATAGTATATTTCACGAATAGTATATAGGATGAGTATAGCATAACAAATTTGTGTTATGTACTCAATCCTCTGAATCATAAGATGAATCTTTTGAATCATCCTCTAATAATACATCAGCACCATCATGTTTCTCATGTGCCAAGTCTTCTATGTCCTCTGCATCACAAAGACTAGATCCCCCACATGTAGTTTTGAGTAATGATCTAAAGAGCTTAAATTGTCATAGGTTGAGTAGCAATAGTCGCCGGCTCATGAGTTATGGGAGAAGCATTGCAAGTGCTTGCCTCTATGTTATCTAGTGTGACTGCCTTCTCCTCGACGTTAACATAATCAAAGACACGTCACTTCCATGGTGTGAATTGAGTCACATACCACCATTTTGTGTCCAAGCGATCCGCTTGAAAAATATCCTAAGAGTAACTTATTAGGTGCATTAAGTATCTACATACCTATGGTTCAAACTATCAATTGACAATAGTACATAAATGTATCTGTTCACATTGATGAGGGAGCACATGTATCCGTAAGTTCATCCCAAAATTTGGTTGGGTCTACGGGGAAGAAACTAGCTCAAATCTTTCCTCATAATTGCTTGAAACCCTCCTCTACATACAACATGAAACCATTTCACATTCAACATAAACATGTCGTATTGTCAAAAGTTCAATTTATGATAGCTTGTATGGTCCAACATAATCCAACTCACTTTCCATTGTTTCGGTATCCCTTGCACTAGATCAACTCTCTTGGGAGAAGTTTTATGTGACTTCGCGGTCAAACGTGTTACACTTTACACGAACCTTCTCTACGCAAAAGTGACACCCGTGTGACCATATTGCATTGGATGAAATATACTGAACATTTCACAAATGAAGCATACATTGAATAGGATGATTGAGCAATCATGAAAGGAAGCATATGACGGTAATTGACATTCTATCCCACGCCGATGTAAAATATCAAAGTGCTTTGGTCTTGGAAGAAAGAAGACGCAGCATATATTTCAATGTGGGAAATATTAATCAAGATGCAATCTCGATTGAAAGAAGCATAAGGTTGCAGCAGTTTCTTGCTCATCAAAGTTCTATGAAATTGTCATCAGACCGTAATGTATTCACCTCTTCTCCCATAAATTAATTACCTATCTACTTTTGCTCCTCACATTAACCTAATTAACCTAAGCTCCATCGCAGCTCCGCTCCTCCTCACTGCCCTTCTTCCATCGCTCTCAGCCCCCCTTCCTCCCTCTCCTCTCCCTCTCTCCCTCACCCCCCCTTTGGTCTCCCTCTGGTCTATATATCCTATTCACTCACGGCGGCACTCGAATCTTTTGGAGAATGAATCTTCTGGAATACACCATCCCAACACTTTAATTTGCCATCCTTTCTGCCCTGACAAGCTTTATTACTGTGGAATGCTCAAGATGCAATTGGAAAACCACCCCCCTACTAACTGGCTGGTTGTCACACTTTATTGATCTCTCCTTGGCAACTGCCATAGGAGTTGTAAAACTGTCTGCCACATTGGATGACACGTGGTCTGCCACATTGCACGACACGTGCATCATTTATGACACTGCCACATCTCCCCCCTCAAATTGAAACCACAAACGGCTTGATGCGACAAACATGAGCACAAGTAACCCGGTTGTTGGAAATTCGGCGCAGGCAGTAGGTGTATCTCCGCAACTGTTTTACTACTTTGTATGGTCCTAACCAAGTGTGCATAAAACTCTCACAGAGTCCTTTTTTGCGCACTGGGTAGTAGACTCAAACCAGGTCTCCCTCTTGATATGTAACATCCTCATGGCCTGTGTTATAGTTCTTCTGCTGTCGGGCCTGAGCGATTCGAATATTAGCCAGAATCGCTGATCTTAGGATTGGTTGTACTTGCTGCAAATGGTCGTACCATTCCACTGCATCTTTGAACTTCCCAGGAATCTGCAAATCCGGCATCTGTGGTGGGAACTTTGGGTCACGTCCATACAATGCACGAAACGGGCTCTGTGTCGAGGCTTGTACAGTCGTCCGGTATGTGTGGAGTACATAAGGGAGGACTTGGTCCTAGTTGTCATGTGAAGGGTTCACATATGTCTTTATCATTTGCTTCATCGTCTTTGTGAGCCTCTCTGTTAATCCCATTGTTTGATGATGATGTGGACTACAGAATGAGAGATTTACTCCCAAACACTTTGACAATACTCCAATGACCTGTGATTTGAAATTGGACCCCTGATCTGATAGAATTATAGTTGGGCAGGCATGTCGAGCAATGACATTTTCAATCAAGAACTGTGCCACCGTGTTCACTGAGATATCTGCAACTGCAACAGCTTCACACCATTTGGTTAGATATTCCAATAGAATAATTATGTATATATTACCAAATACCGACTCTGGGAAAGGACCAACAACGTCCCAGGCTACCAACTCGAAAGAGTGACTAACTGTTATACTTTGGAGAAAACCTGGAGGCTTCAAACTCGGGGTTTTTGTGGCTTGACAAATAGAGCAGGCTCGGATCTGATCGGTGATGAAGACACGCATTTTAGGCCAAAAAACTGACTCCTAATGACTTCCAAAATTCTATGGACCCCTAGATGTCCAAACAACAGATGTGCATGGAAATACTCAGTGAAATGTGTTCATAGAGCTGCTGGGACATATAAACGGGGGTCTTTGTTGTGAGCTATGAAATACCAGGATCTCCTTTTCTGTTGTTGAGTAATTCTTCTCAGCTGGAGTGACTGCCCTACTGATGAAAGTGATAGGACGAAAATGTCCTTCTTGTATAAGGACCACGCCAATCCCCTCATGAGAGGCATCTGTTCTCAGTAAGAAGGGCTTCTGAAAATCTGGGTACTTCAATATGGCAGTGGATGACAACATTACTTTGAGTTTCTTGTATGCGCTTGCACACTCTGGTGTCCACTGAAATTTTACTCCTTTCTTAAGCAATGTATGTAAAGGATGAGTTACCTTAGCATACCTGGGTAAGAACCTAGTTGTACACACGACCATGCCCAAAAACCTTTGCAACTGCTTGACTGTTTGCGGTTCGGGATAGTGCATTATGGCTTGAACTTTGTCAGGGTCCATCTGTATACCTGCTGGGGAGATGATAAATCCTAAGAATTTCAACTTAGTTGCTGCCCATTTACATTTCTTCAGCTGCAGTCTGAGATTATTTGCTTGTAACCTCCGGAGCACCTCAGTAAGCACCTGTACATGGTCTTCCCATGAACCTGTGTGTATCAAAATGTCATCAATGTATACCACTAGTACCTTTCGCTGTATCAGGTCACTGAAAAGATTATTGACCATCCTTTGAAAAGTGCTGGCTGCATCAGATAACCCAAACGGCATTACGTCAAACTGATACAACCCATTAGGTGTTCTAAAAGCTGTCTTCTCAGCATCTTGTGGATCGAGTGGGATCTGCCAATACCCTGCTGCAAAATCTAGGGAAGTGAAGAATTTGGAAGAACCCAACTGATCAAGTAAATCATCTAAATGCGGTAAAGGATACACATCATGGACTGTCACAGCATTCAAAGGCCGGAAATCTATACAAAAACGTAAATCACCATTTGCTGTCTTGGTCAAATGAGGCTCGACGGCCCAAGGACTGGATGATGGTTTGATTACTTTCTTTTGTAGCATTTCGGCTACTGCTTCACTGATGCATTGTTTCTGCTTAACTGATGCATTGTTTCTGCTTAGGAGACCTCCTGCGAATAGCCATCTTGATAGGGTGTTTCTTTGTCGTCTTAATATGATGCAAAATTGGGGCAGATGTTCTAGTAGGGAGGTGTGGGTCGGCTGTTGTTCTTGGAAACTTTAGAAGTAACTCCTGGATCACCTGAGTTCGAAATGCTTCTGGAACTATGGGCGCTGCCTGTGCACACACAACTTCTGAGAAAGAACCCCATTTGATCCAAGGTATCTGAACGCCTTCTTGTACTCTCATGGAGTGCTGAGCAAAATCAAGTAGATCTCGGTTCTTCTCAAGCCAATCACAACCGAGCGTTAATGGAAAGAGCTGTTTGGGCAAACAATTGACTGCATGTTTGAATGCATGGTCTGAACATCTGAAATGGATCTGAGCTATCTTATTGGATCTATATAATGTCTCTGATGATCCCCAAATAAGACTTGAATCTCTTTTCCAGCATAAATTGGGAGTTCTAGATCTTGCAACAATTTGGGACTGATCGAAGACAAAGTGTTGCTGGTGTCTATCAACACGGAAAACTGCGTGCCGAACTGTTGCGGCAACAACACACACCTGATGGGAATGAGCAGTAGAGGCTTGCCAATGCGACCGATTTGCCTCCAATGACCAATCGCTTAGGCGTGTCCCGGCAATTCAGCCAAGGATGCTGCGTCTGTCACTTGCACCTGCTGTAGTTCGGTTTGAGAAGGATCTCGTGGAATCCTGTGGTACTTCGCCACATGCCCATACCTATTACAATTAAAACAACGTGGTCGTCCTTTTTCATCTTGATCTAGAAGCCAGGCCTTGTTTTCTTGAGAAAATTTGCGTGGAGGAAACTGTTTTATTGCATTCTGTACATCAATGTCCATGGGTACCACAACTTCGGTGATCTTCTTTCGTTCCAGAGGACTGATCAAAGTAGGTGATTTACCTTTATCATACGATTCAACCTGTTGTGCGATCTGGACTGCATCATAGAATGTTTTCGGTCCTTGATCTCTCGTCCGTCTGGAGATGTCATGTTGCAAACGGGGCCAGAGAAAAAGCAACTTCATCTCTTCTGACATAGTTGAATCCGCTCGCAAAAGCAGTTGATTCAAACGGACCACAGACTGTGCGACTGGTTCGTCGACCTTTTGTTCCAACTCTTGCCAACTGTTGGAGGGCAGTCTGAGTGACGTTTGCGTGAGCAAAATTCTCCATCAAATGATGTCGCAGGCTCGGCCAATGCTGTTTCACTGACTCGTGTTGCTGGACAAACCATGTAGCTGCTATTCCTTCCAAAACTGTCCGCAATTCAGGCGCTTTGCGATCATCAGGCTAGGAATGATAGTCAGCAATGTTTTCGTAATGATCTATCCAGACCATCAAATCTTTTGTTGGAAGGCGATGAAAGGATTTAGGGCGCACTCTGTGGTTTGTGCGTGTTTGATTAGATGCTGAATGATAAGAGCTGAGTAACGCCATCAGCGTCTGATTTGTATGGGAGAGCTGATTCATCAAGGCTAGCATATGTTCGCCTCCGACTTGCTGATGCTCTTGATTGCCCATCGCATGTTCTTGCGTCTGTTCCATTACCGGGCGTCTCCACCAATTATGTGGAATGCTCAAGATGCAACTGGAAAACCAACCCCCTACTATCTGGCTGGTCGTCACACTTTATTGATCTCTCCTTGGCAACTGCAATACGAGTTGTAACTATTTGCCACATTGGACCACACGTGGTCTGCCACATTTGACGACACGTGTATCATTTATGACTATGCCACAATACACCCCACAAAGCTTAGGTTAATTTGCCATTCTCCCTCCTATATATATCTTGCATCAATTTTCAAGAAGAAAAGTCTTTGCACTTTATAACCTATATCTTGCATCAATTTTCAAGAAGAAAAGTCTTTGCAATTTTGGATTGAAGAAATTGCAGCTTGCCTGTGAAAGATGCAGTGAACGATATGATCAAGAAATACACTCAGAAGTAATGCGAAAGTTGTAAATTTATGATTCAACAATCTTTGAGAGGAGCCAATACTAGAAGAAGATCCGCCATATTAGTCCAGGAAAGGAGAATCCAAATACGGGAGCAGAAGTAGGCGATGAACCCATGATAGAGTTGTGCAGATGGAGCTATTAAAGGTCCATCCATATTAACTAGAAGATGACAAAGGTCAAGCATCCATGTGACAAGACACATTGTAGTTATTTCATGTCTTCTTTTCAAGCTTTATCACATTAGCATTGTTTCCAGGATACATGTGCAAATCCCATGAAGAAAATCTGATTTTTACTCTTAGATGGGGAAGAAAAAGGGTCAAATTTTCTTGAAGAAGGATCATAAAACTTTTGCATGCTCATATTTGCATACATCATGTTGTAAGGGAGATAAATGCAAATATGAATGCATGGTTGATCTTGTTGAAGAATTTATGGCATCATTAAGTCTTTGAAGAAAGCATGGTCATCTAAAACATTAGAGAGAGCTAGAGATAAATTGTTAGATTTTTTCAGACACATTGGATGATGCTTGTGATTATCAAACGAGGGACCACCCTGTTCTCAAGATCAACAATCAACCCATGTTCTTAAGATCAACACCCAGCAAGCTTTGAAGCAGTGTGCATTGAATTTAGAGCAGCATATGCAAGGAAATCAGCCTAGTGGATCATTAGAAAATTATATGGAGCAAGTGATTTCAGAAATGGTAGCTTGATGATGGGTTTGTATGCATTGTTTGATAATGAAGATTGAAGTTTTTTATGAGTAATCCAAAGTGCCAGCGTGAATGTCAAACATAAGATCAGAATCCAAGCGTTTCGGGCTATCAAATGGCGGTCGAGCACAATTCAGGGCGAAACATTTTACAATCCAAAAAGTCTCAAAAGTGGATCTAAGGTATCACTATTTCTATCTTTTATGATTGTTACCTAAATTTGTGCAAGCATTACAAGCAACATGGCCGTCGGAGGAAATATTGTCCATGATTATTTGATGACAAGTTCAATGAGATCTTTCCTACTCTATGTGAGACAAAGTCTAATCAAAAGGTCATAAAGCTCTTGGATAGACTTGTCGAATATTCAACTTTGCTTGAAAAGGCAAAATCTTGGCATACTAAATTTCACAAAGGTGATTGGATATCTCATCAGTATCTTTTCGACATCTCAGACCTTCAACAAAGAGTTCATGTTTTGCTTATGGGCATGAAGGGGACAATGATTCTAATTCCGACTCAGATGCAAACAAATGCAAACAAGGACTTCAAAGATGGTGGTAAGAATTGCAATGATAATTCAACTATTTTTGTTCATAATCAAATGGATGCAAATGTTTCAAAATAGACCTGATTGGACATCCAATTAAAACACTTGGACAACACTCTGATGACAGTCGACAATTGGTGTCCAACAACAAGCAGCCCAAACAGTTGGGCAACAATTTCGATAATTCAGGAAGTAATTCTACAAGGTTTGAAAGCAAGGAAGGTGTATATGAGGACTATGCAATGCCAATCAATTTTGGATTTTTCCATAGACAAATGGAGGAGCAAGAAAATGAGTTGTCAGATGATGACAAAGATGATTACTATCTAAAGGAAGATGATGAAGAGTCATATGATGAGTGTGCATGCTTTACATTCGCACCATCTTTTGCTAGCGATGTTTTGTGAAAGCAAGAGAAAATCAATCTCAATCTTTGAGGAGCTTGACTATAAAAGCCCTTATAACAAGGAAGGTTTGGGCTACATTCCTAATCTGATTCAAACCAACCATGCCAAAGTATGCCAAAGCAACAAAGTCCATGCTTTTTTTAATCTTTATTTGAAGATTGCAACTTTTGATGAGGATCTTGAGGATTATGTAGTAAGCTCATGTTTGCATATTTTTCCTCTGGAGGATGAATAAATGAATCAACAACCTAAATAAAAAATGAACTAAAGGTTTGATGTCAATGTTGAAGATACTATTTCAGATCATGATGTGTATGATGATGATATTCAAGTTGATAAATATATATGTGAGGAGGATGCGGTGATTCAGTGGTTTCTTTTGTCCCTTGAGGATGAGTATGCCTTGTTGAAAGGAGTTGTTCAAGCACAAAGCCAACCGGAAGAGTTGAGAACGCAGTGATGTAAGGAGGACAAGAAGAGGAGCAACCCGAGAGCCAAAGAAGCCAATAGGAACCCTCTCTATCCCTAAACCCAAGAGGAAGAGGAGGAACCCGAGAGCCAAAGAAGCCAAGAGGAACCCTCTCTATCCCTAAACCTCACATCAAGAAAACCCAATGGTTTGCAAGATGTTGATGTACTCAAATCCATAAGAGATCAAGATGATGTATCTAATCAAGTTGAGCTCTCATTATCATTGAGCAACATGCCACAAAAGCAAGCAATATGCTGTCCGTACCTATGTCAGGAGACTGATTCAACTATTAAAGATGGATTCTACTCAAGTGGGATCAAGTATTTCAAGACAAATGTATGCACATCATTTCTATCATATCAGATGTCTTGTTGAAGATGATTTGATTATGATTAAGCTTATTCAACTTGTTGGAAACTCCACTGCAGCATACCAGTTGGCAGTTTCCATAAGTGGTTGAAATGAAATGAGTTAAATGATGTTAGATGGCTAAGAGTTAGTCCTATATATGGTATATACTCACCTTAAACATATTTTATTTGGGTATGGCTAACCAACTCATTGAAGGGTGTTTTTCCAGTAAAAAAGCTGATTTTTTGCAGTCCACAATTGACAATGCATGGCAAAGTGATGATCAAATTGACAGTGAGGCAAACAAAGAAAAGAAGTTAGATGAAGATAAAGCTAAAGGCCAACTCTTTGAAGGTTGCAAAATGCAAATAAGTTCAGTTCAATCATTGGGTGAAGAAAATGGTAAGGACAATGTTTTAGAAGAATTACTCACTGAGGTGGTTTCCTGCACAAAAATTTCAGATTTAAAGGATGATGACTCCAAAATGATTTATGATACTTTTGATGCAAATGATTAGATTTTGGCTTATAGTCAGATCTGTGTTTTGGCAAAGATCTAGTTGTTTGGGAGGACTTGAGTGCAAAAGCACAAACTGAAAATTCAGAAACACATAGAACAACAAAGACAAACAAAGACAATGCTGACGTTCATGTTGATATTTATGCAATGCAAAGGATGAAAAATGAGGGTAAATGGAAGAGCTTAACTTGGAGACAAAAGAGCCCGAAGGAGTCCCTTAATCACCTCTATTTCATACAAAAAATATTCTGACATTTGGCAAGTGTTCAAGGTCAAAAATACAGCAAATGAAACCTTGGGGAAAGGAAAAACAGAAAACAAAAATTTAGCAAACAATTCCGACATGTTTCAGGCAATTTGATGAAGGTTGGATGTATTCCGAAGGTTGGAAACAGTTTGAAATTTGGATTTTCAATTATATTTTAATAAAGGTAAGTTGTGAAAGTATTAAGGTATTTGTTGTGATCTTTTATTCAGCAAATGATGATCAAACAGTTGGCATAATAGGGACAAGAAGTCTGGCAGTCCAATCACAGTCTGATGATAGTCCCACTATTTATTCTCTTATTTTTTATGCCTTTTTCAAAATCCAACTCGACAGCATATTTATAAATTGTATTAGCTCTCTCATAATCTGTTATTGGAAAGACTTGGACAATCAGATTGGAGTCTGGCAATAGTTCGATCTCAGTCCGATTGCGACAAATTCTAGATAGAAATCAGAATTCAACCGAGGGATTAAAGCTTATTCAAAATTCAGTATTTCAATGGTTTGATCAAGGTCAAATGCAGATTATTCAGATGAGAATAAAGGATTTCTTTAACAATTTTACACCGACATATGTTGCGGATGTTGGAACTTCATCGATATATTGCCATCATATCTGCTTTGTGGAGGATTTTGGATCACTGGCATACATCGCAACGTTTAACAAATTGGCCGGATCCTCGAAGAGTGTAGGCTACCAAACTCCTGCCTACAACACCTTTCATGCTGTAATCTCTACGGAAAAATGGCTACGTGCTATGCTTGAGTTTTCTTCTTCTAGCACATCTACATACTCATCCTTCCTTACACACCTACACATAATGCCATTCTTCCCCATTTGGTAAAGTTGTCTTACAAGCGTCTTTGCCCTTTCTTTGTTGAGGGGCCTATCGATTGGGAGCCTGTTAGCAAGGAAGTGGCCTATCTCAAATTCCCATTTTGGAATTATATCAATTAGTAACAAGGGGGGATCGGGGAGTTCATCCTCAACACCAGTTGAGGGTTCTCCATTTGGTATGCTGGATAGGTGTGGTCAGCCAAGGCGTGGGTCTTCCCCTTATGAACCGTGACAGTCAAGTCAAACTTGAGGAGAATTAGCGTCCATCTAGTTATGTGCTCAATCATGCATGGCTTGTTGACCAAATATAGCAATGCTTGGTGATCCACAAAGAACACAAACTTGTTTGCCAACAAGTAGTGTCTAAACTTTTCAACCGCTTACACCATGGCAAGTCTTTCTCTCTCAATGGTGGTATAGTTGAACTCGATGTCATTTAGTTTGCCAGCTAGCAATGTGTTCAAGGTGGAATCAACCCTGAACACTCAAATATTAAGCTTTGCCAACTATTAACAAAAAATAGTGAAAAGAATGTACAGTTAGATCATAGTTGAAAGACAAAGAGCAATCAAAATACAATTTCTCATCAAAGAACAACATTCGGCATTGGAAATGTAGCAAAGCTACTTTCTGTCTATTCCCAGACATAGAGAAGAGTGCATCTCCCTCCACATAGAACTTGTCCAAAGGGCATAAGCAGCCTGAATCCTATCAAATAGCAGCCTGACTACCACATATCGAGACACTATTACCAAGAAGATCCCCAAAAGGAGTTATAACTGACTATCATGGTTCTTGGCAACTGCCACACATATATGACTATTGAATTTCATGATTACTAGGACATATCCTAACCTATGGTGCCTACATACCCCTCATCACCTGGCACTCCTAGTGATCATCCTTTTTGGAACAAAAATGCATAGACTCAAACCCTTCCTAACCTCCATGGTGCAAGTTCTACTAATTACAATTGTACCATTTTATGGCTACATGCCAGGGCTGGGAATCCATGAAATATAATGTCATCCATGCATACAAAATAAATAAGTAGAACCATGCATGAATTAGTCTGTTCACTTTCCACTAGCATGGAATGGATACAGTGCTCCAATCAAGAACCATTTGAGAAATGGGACATAGAATTTATTGGCACAATAAGCCTGACAACTAAGGGAACTAGAGCCAGATACATCATCTTAGCTATCAACTATTTCACCAAATGGGTAGAGGGCAATGCCACAAGGAAGGATGATGCAAGATCGATAGCCAAGTTTTTGTTTAAACACATACTCACAAGGTTTGGGTGTCCTTTGGAGCTTGTCAGTGACTGGGGAGCCCATTTCCTCAACGATACCAGAGCAATCTTGACTAGTGAGTTTATGATAATCCACAAGAAATCCACGCCTTACTATCCATAAGCTAACCTAGCCAAGAGTTGAAACAAAACTTGCTAGATAATAATCACATGTACAGTCGAAGTTAGTCACATGGATTGGAAGCACAACTTTCATTGTAGTGCTATGGGCGTACTGCACGTCATAGAAGGTGGTAACCTACTACACCCCCTTTAGCTTGGCTTTCGGGGTGAGGAAATCATGCCAATGGATTAGGTGGTACCCAGCCTATGCATTGCGATTACGGAGAGGCTTAATGAGAATGCCTTATTAGAGAACCTAATAGAGCTTTAGAAGCTTGACAAAATAAGATTATGAGCCGTGTATTGCCTTAAGGTTGAAAAGGCTAGCAAAAATGGTTTGACCACAATCTCATAAAATAGACCTGAATGAAGGAGACTTGGCACTCCTTTACAGTGTTCAAAACACTAAGCAAAAACTAAAATACATGGGCATGGTTCCCTATCGCATAGTGGAGAACTCTCCACAAGACGCATGCAGGATATCGACATTCGAAGGCGTTGAGATGGACGGCTACCTCAATAGTAGCAAAGTGAAAATATATTACAATCCTCTCACCCTTCAAACCCTTCAGGCCATCCTTAGCAAAAAGAAACTTAAGGCCGAGGTGGAAAGAATAAACAGAACAATGCGTATCATCGGTTGGAATAGGTGACAGAACTAAGTTCAGTATGCCTGTTTTCAGTAATCTTGCATTAATTTTTGTTCGATGCATAAGAAAACTAGATAAGTTCTTCTGTGAAATAGCATAAACAAAACCTCTTTGTGTGAATTGCTGCGAAATACTTCGAACCGCTGGTCGTTGTCTCGATGCGGTAGACTGTTCTGCTGCCAAGGCAATCAAAAAGGCATTAGTGAGGGAAAAAGAGGAACTCGAGAAGGAGAATGTGGCATGTAGATGGGTTGGCCCTCGGAGATGTAGTGGAGACAAAATATGCAAAGAAATATCCATGTCCAGCAAGCCTTTTGTCGCTGAAATATGAAGTAGGGAGATAAAGAAGAATAGACGACTTCAGGCACGAAAGCAAGCACTCACAACACAAGTTAATAGCTCAAAACCAGCCAACTTTGAGTTGCAATCACCTCCACACTCGATCAGCTCCTGAAGCAAGTTGGGGCTTTATCTAAAAGTTGGTTTCGAGGTTGAAAGAAGAGCTCTACATATTTTCCTTACAATTTTTTTCCAAGTTCAATCAGTCGAGCCGGCATGCCATTTGGGACTCCCTATAAGAAATTTGCAGGTGTTGGTCATCTCCTTCCAGTGCTCTTCCCATGTGCTTGGAAGTACCTTTGGCCGCAAGAAGCAAAATTTTTGTTGGTCATCTCCTTCCCAAGCTGAGTCCCGTGTGCTTGGAAGTACCTTTTGCTGCAAGAAGCTTTTGCTTAGCGCTTCCATTTTTTTTTGGCCTGCCTCCAATTGGTAGGCTTTAGTAATCGTTTGGCCTCCAAACCGAAAAATCAAGTATTTTCTTGTAACACTTAACAGGTACTTGCGTATTCAGCAAGGGGAAGAGAATTCGATCTTACAAGTTATCTGTGTTAATCATGTCATCTCCAACAATATTCGTGATTTCATAAAATGTGTGCTGAGTGATATTAAAGTAGCTCCTTAGAGGACACAGCCTGTCTTTGCATACATATAAGATGGTAATGGATTTACCCATAATTTTGAAGTCTTTTTAAGAAAAGAGCAAGAAAGGCAAAGGTCCCAAGTATAATACATTTTTTGGGATTTTGCTGTATGGGATCCCCTTGGAGGACAATCACATTAAAAAAAGAACTGGAAAAAAAACCAGGAAATTGTGTCGAATTTCCATGTTTCATAGGAAATATGCCAAATACCTAGATTGGTAAATTATATTCCACGTTTCATAGGAAATATGCCGAATACCTAGAAAATATGCCAAATTTCCACGTTTCATAGGAAATATGCCAAATACCTAGAAAGGTAGATTATATTCCACAAATTTATTGAATGGGAGTGACAAATTTGGAGGAGGCGGTGATGAGATTATTGGGTTTATGATGGGTGATAAGGTATTGAATGGGAGTGCACGTAGTGACGGTGAGGGTCGCAAGTTTGGAAGCGGCAATGATAAGGTTATTGAGCTTGTTCTTGGATATGTAGCCTCCTTGCAACCCTCTATGGTTGCAACATACTCGGCCTCTGTGGTAGAGAAAGCAATACACTTCTGTGTGCAAGACATCCAGACACTGCAGTGCCTGCAAAGGTGAACACATAACTAGAAATGGATCTCCTGCTATCCATATGCCCTGCATAGTCTAAATCTGTGTATCCAAGTACATGCATATCTCCTCTACCAAAGTACATACAAATCTCCTTGGTACCCTTCATGTACCTCGTGATGCACTTAACTACCTCCCCTATGCCTCTTTCCTCGATTAGCCATATATTGGCTAGCAACTCCCATTACAAATGCAATGTCTGGTCTAGCAGCTATCATATCATACATAAGACTCCCAATCGCTGATGCATAACGAACCTTGGCCATCAAGGTCCTCTCCTCATCTGATTTGGGAGTATCTGCCTAGCTCAGTTTCACATATGAGGCAATGGTGTACCTACTACCTTTCCCCCCCCATATTGAAATGCTGCAACATTTTTGTAATATACTCCTTCTATGAAAGTCAAAGTCATTTCCTACTTTGGTCATGCATGATGTGCATAACAAGAATATGACCTGCAAGTCCCAAATCCTTCATGTCAAAGGGCTAATACAACTTGGCCCTCAATGCATCCAGCTCATAGGTGTTCTTGATAGCCTATAGCATATCATCCACATAAAGTGTCAGGAGTATTAGGTTATTATTCTTAGCCCTTTTAATGTAGAGGCAGTGATCAATCTCACTTCTTCTAAAACCTTGGGACTGATTGAAAGCATCAAAATTATGATCCCATTCTCTAGGCACTTGCTTAAGGCCACAGAGACTCTTTTTTAGCTTGCAAGCCAAATGCTCTTTGCCCTTCTCTTCAAAGCCTTCTGGCTATACCATGTAAAATTCCTCACATCCCCATGCAAGAAAGCTGTCTTGACAACCATCAAGAAGCTCCATATTCTCTATTGCCACAAGTCCAAGTATGCATCTAAGTGTGATCGTCATCACAAATGAAGAGGATATCTCATCAAAGTCCACACCCTTCTCTTTCCTGAACCCTTTAGCAACCAAACAAGCCTTATACTTAGGCACATCATCATCTGTGACCTTCATCTTGTAGACCCATTTACATTGCAATGCTTTCTTTCCATGTGGCAAAGAAACCAGGCACCAAGTCCTATTTTTCATGAGTGAATTCATCTTTGATTGCATAGCATACACCCACTTGCGCATCATAGACTCTCTGCTCCTCGGAATTAGTAAGCACCACATAGTCTCCCTTGGAACAAATCTCTCAAGCAATCTAGATACTCTAGCTGATCTTATTTTTCATGAGTCAATTCATCTCTGATTGCATAGCATACACCCACGTGCGCTGATCCTCATGCATCATAGCCTCTCTATAGCAAGAAGGCTCCCCACAATTAGTAAGCATCACATAGTCTGCCCCTGGAACAAATCTCTCAGGTAGTCTAGATACTTTAGCTGATCTTGTCAAGGGCATTTCAGCTTGTTATCCCTTGTGCATATCAGTCTCATCGGGCTCATTATTTCCACCAATAGATGATCCATTATTTGCCCCTGATTGTGTACCTATGGGATTACCTGGGGGGCACAAGACTCTTTTGGCAGCATTCCAGTGAGACTGTTTTGGATTTGCTATAAACTGTGCTAGTGAGCTTACTGCATAACAAATATTTGGCCGTGTGATTGTCAGATATATAAGAGATCCAATGAGCTGCCTATAGTATCTGTCATTGAATATAAGCTTTTTTGAATCTTTAGTAAGTTTCAAACTCTATTCCATGGGAGTGGTTGCAATCTTGCAATCTGCCATATGAAACTTCTTCAGGAGACTATCAACATACTTGAGTTGACTCATGAATGTGCTATCTAAATCTCTCCATAACTCAATTTCAAGACAATAGTGCATAAGTCCAAGATCTTTCATGTCGAACTGTGCAGATAAGTCTTGTTTTAGTTTTCTAATGAAGCTATCCTTGCTTCCTATCACAATCAGATCATCTACGTACAAAAGTGCAATAGTAATGTCTTTCCCTTGAACTTTGTAGTAGAGAGTATGATCTGCATTGGACTTCATGTATCCCAGATCAGCAAAATACTTGTCGATTCTGCTGTACCAACTTCTAGGTGCTTGCTTTAAGCCGTAGATAATTTTTTTGCGATTACAAACCTTATTCTCTTTTCCTGGTTCAACATAACCTGCTGGTTGTTGCATGTAGACTTCCTCGTTTAGGTAACCATTGAGAAATGCATTCTTGACATCGAGCTGGTACACATTCCATTTGCTGAGTGTTGCTAGTGATATCAAGAATCATATGGAATCCATCTTTGCTACTGGAGCATAAGTCTCATCATAGTCTTGACCATTTTGTTGTGCAAATCCTTTTGCAACTAATCTGGCTTTGTATCTCTGAATACTGCCATCTTGATTGTACTTCACTTTGTATACCCATTTGTTTGCTATGGCCTTCTTTCCTGGTGGAAGGTTGCATAATTCCCAAGTATTATTCTTATACAAAGCATCCATTTCATCATTCATAGCAGTGTGCCATTCTGGCTTATCTATTGCGTCTTCGAAGTACACTGGCTCTTCTGTAGCCATGATGGTAGTCAAAAGAGCATAGTTGATGGTTTCCACCTGAATTGCTTTGCCTTTCTAAGCAATGTCAATCTGGCTGGTGGTCTGCTTTCCCTAGTAGACCATCTGAGTTGCTGTGGCTCTACTTGGGGTGTTGCTGGCAATTCTTGCTCTTCTTCATCAACCTGTTCTGTAGATGACTGAGAAGTCGATGCTTCTATTTCCTGTGTAGGTGAGGTTTTCCATTCTGATTCCTCATCAAAGATTACATCTCTGGAGATAATGACTTTGCGGTTGATGGGATCATACAATTTGTATGCTTTGCTTTGTTCACTATAGCCAACCATGATGCATTTGCATGACTTCGCATCCAATTTGCTATGATGATCATCATGTATGTGGGCATATGCTATGCAACCAAATATGCGGAGATGCCCAATGTGTGGCTTGTGTCCAGTGAATGCTTCATAAGGAGTCATACCCTATATCGGTTCGGTAGGAAGCCGATTAAGCAAGTAGTTGGCTGTAGCTATTGCTTCTGCCCAATACTGATTTGGAAGATGCTTTTCACTAAGCATTGCTCTAGCATTGTTTGCTAAAGTCCCATTCTTCCTTTTAGCTCTTGCATTCTGCTGAGGAGTATAGACATCGTATGCACTAGAACATTTCTCAAAATGATAGTCAATTGTATAATATACATGTAATGAAATGAAGCTGAGCATTATTGATAAAAAAAATAATTACTACAAAAGCTTCAAGCTGTGTCACAAATTAATTTCTATGCCGCTTTTTTATTCACAACATAGATTACTAAAAAGTACTTTCTCCATGTGAGAAGAGTCAACAACTATGTTGTCATGATCTTGCATGTGTATAGATTCATGAAGCGTCTCCTTCACATTGGAAGGCTCGGCAACTCTTATGCTATCATGATCCTGCATGTGCATAGATTCACGAAGCATCTCCTTCAAATAGATCAATACAAATATCATCTTAAATAAATTTGAGTAAACACAATATCATCTTAAATAATTTTGAGTATATTTGTTGATACATGCAATTAATGTCTTAGGGGGGTCACTTAGTGTAGTATGTCTAGATCACGTGCATTCAAGGCTTCTTTTATAAACCCTATGTAACCTATTTTTTGTATTTCCTTATACCCCCTCTGTAAAATTTTGCAAAATTTATAAATCCCATAATCTAAATATATTTTTTTCCTAGAGGAATTTAAATAGTCCTTATGTGAGATACATTATGACTTTTGATGTCACTTTGGAGGCAATATGAGGGACCTAGGATGTGAGATATCTAGATCATGTGTACTATTTAAATCTGCATACATTAAGGAGAGGAGCTCACCATTGCAGACAATAGTGCCCAACAAGCCCGTGTTCAATTCCTAGCGGGACCAAAAGACTAAGAGGGAAAAAAAATAAAAAACAAATTATGAATCACAATGTAGGTATTGGCTGACAAACAGGCTCCCAAAAAAGTAGCTAGAGTATAGTGAGTAGCAACCATTAATATATTAAATATTCAAGACATCCCAATTTGAGCAAGCCAACCATCGATATTAGATAAATATAATCATTTATGCCCAGTTTGAATAGGCTAACATAACCCTTCCCGAGTCGACTTGCAATCTAGCAACCTATATATGGCCACCTCAACCTCAATCATTCCTCATCCATCAGATTAGTGGATC
The DNA here is from genome assembly GCF_047967505.1 of Dipteris shenzhenensis. NCBI lineage: Eukaryota > Viridiplantae > Streptophyta > Polypodiopsida > Gleicheniales > Dipteridaceae > Dipteris > Dipteris shenzhenensis. The sequence continues at coordinate 49,744,093 of NC_141614.1, forward strand.
ATCAATTCAAATAGGTACAAAAGAAAATTGTCAAGTGTCTTAGAGTTTTTGCAAGTGGACCACATATCCATCAAACCATTGGTAAGTATAATAGCTACCAATGGCTTTCAAGGAGAAAAAATGTTCACTGCATTTAGAGAGACTTGTGGTGAACCATTCAAGAGAGCATATTGCTTCCTCACCATGCCAATGTTGTTCATATCGTGTGATCAGTATAGAGACTAGGAGACAACCTCGAGACAACATTCGACACAGGAAACTCATCAAGGACTTGTGCCCTTAGCAACTACTCTATGTTACCATAGGCTTTTAGAATGCTAAACATCCACTTCTATTATTCAAAAGACACTCCTCATCATAAAAATCATCATATACTAGAGCTACACTCTAATACATAAAAAATAACGCATGAACATCACTGATATCTCCAACATCATGTAAGCATACATTTTCCTCCTAACATAGGGTCAATACCAAATGTTGTCTCTATGCCAACATGGACTTAGGTAGAATAGAATGTGTGTGGAGTAGCGGCAAAGCTCCGCTTGTACTTACATGAGACTAGAAATAATCCCTCTTAGAAATCCAACTTGTGTGTTCTACATGCAAGTTCTACATACGATTTCTACATGCAAGATGCGAGTTCTACATGCGAGTTATACATGCGAGTTCTACATACAACTTCTACATGCAACTCCTACATGTGAGTTCTACATGCAACTCCTATATGCGAGTTCTACATACGACTTCTATATGCAAGTTCTACATGTAGAGAGAGAATGCGTTATAATTCCTACATGTAGAGAGAGAAGCTCTCCAATAGTTTGTATAAATACCCCATAATGGAATGAAGCCTGGACTCTTTGGGGCATTGTGTTGAGTTCTACTTTGGTATTCCAAGCAATTGTCTCAAGTGTCCATGCTTCCTTGCACTCCACGTCCAATAGCATGTCCTAACCTTGCAACTCCTCCTCCCCTCTCCTCCAACATTGCAATCCATCCTCTCCCTCTCCTCCTCACTCCTCCTCCTCCCTTCTCCTCCTCCCTCTTCCTCCTCCTCCTCCCTCCTCCTCCTCCTCCTCCTCCTACCTCTCTCTTCTTTCCCCCATGCTCTTATACCTTCTTCCTCTCCCACTCCTATGCTCCCCCTGAACCCTTAATTCCTCAACCCTTAACCTCCATGATCTACGAGGGAGACGGGTTCTCCACCATGTACTCTACCCTGAACCTTGGATCCTCCTTCTAACCTTGGAACCTCTTCTAAACTCTAGAACCTCTCTCTAAACCCTAGAACCTCCTTCTAACCCTTGAACCTCCTTCTAAAACTTGGAACCTCCTTCTAACCCTTGAACTTCTTCTAAACTTTGGAAACTCCTTCTAAACCTTGGAATCTCCTTCTAACCCTTAAACTCCTTCTAAACCTTGCAACCCCCAATGAAGGCAAAGGCCTTCATTACCTCAACTATGATGATACATGTTCCTTTTACACATGTATGCACTATGTTTGCTTACCACACTTAAGCCTACATCTCTCACTAGAACATGACTTGAGGTCCTAAGCTACACGTATACTACAAACGACAACCCCAATATTTATGTAGGTGACAAAAAGCCTCGGAACCTTGCATACTGAGAATACCTTGCTCTTCCTACGGAAGCCATAGGAAAGAGCCCAAAGTTTGGTGCCATTGTCGGGGAGACTAGTGTCTCAAGTAACGAGTAAACATATGCAAGTATGTGTAAAAAACAAACTACTTTGAACTTTCACGAACATAACACTCGAGGGTAAGGAGAGTACATCTTTTTTCCATTTCTAGCCAAACATATCAACCCAAGCATTAACCTTGGGTTACTACCTTAAGAAATTTTCTTTATTTCTTGAAAAGATGCCACTTGATAAAAAATCAGGCTAGGTAGTGGACACGAATGCGTAGAGCTTGGAATTTTGATCATTTTAACTTTTTGCAGAAGAGCAAACTGAGCTACCCATCAAAAGTTATAGCTCGGGAAGAGTGTAGGGCTTAACCCTAAACCCATTTCCTATAAAAACCCACTCCATCCCCTCATTCTCCATCCTTCACATCTTGCCTCCATCCTCTTCTCATTCCGAGCCCTATGCAAGACACTCCTCCCTCTCCATCGACCACCACTCTACTCCCATCCTCACATGGTAAGTGACTTTGAACCCATCTCGTAGTGATAACCTAGCCATCCACCCACCGTCCATTGGTCCTCAACAATCCCGTTACATCAAGAAAGACTTGGAGAGCGATTAGGTGACCTCCTCCTCCTCCCTTTGGATTTCCGTCAAAGTTTGATAGTATGGGGATGAAAGAGAAGTTTATTGTGAGTTTTAAGCATGCCTTCATTGTTGGAATATGTTTAATTTGCTTATGATCACATCAATTGTTTCAATGATATTGAGAGGAATAAGATGCTAGATGAGGTTCTCGCTCGCTTGAAACCTATTTAATCTTGCTTGTTTATTTGGGGCTACTTGCTTTTCTCCGCTCGCTTTTTGGTAATCCTCGTGTAAAACTATCAAAATGTCCATTGAATCACTGTCAAAATGACCTCAAAGCATGTGTCCTCAATCGACAAAAGTATCTACAATGGCCTCTGACAAGAGAACTCCTAACCTGAGTCTCTATTAGCCTACTATCACTTGGGGAGACCTACACCTATCCCCGAGCTAAGCCAAGACCAACTAAAAGAAACTGATGCTGTCTAATGCCTAGCACGGACAAGATGCATCCAAATCATGTCCAACAAGACCCAAATGCATGGGAAAACACGAGCTAACAAAGCTCAATTGCAACCGAAAGAAGCTGCATAGTGCACAAGCACATATCCCACACAATCTCCACAAGGCGTACTTCTACAAAATGTCCTGCAAAGAGACCAAAATCAACCAATGCTCAGCTCCAAGACCTCAAATGCAACACTGGCTATCTCCCAAGCATACAGCTGCACCAACATGCAATCTACAAGCTCCCCAATAGCTCATCTCCAAAGTGGATGTTGTTGCTATCACTGGGCTACTCTTCCTTTGCTCATGGGATGGAGTTGCTACTAGTGCTAGGATGCTCTTGTTCCTTTGCTCACATCTCTTCCTTTTGAAATAGCCTATTTCATGCCATCCTCTCAAGGGCACCTCTAGTGTCCACAGCTCCATTAGCCCTTACAAGTGCCTCAGACTTGAAATACTCTCCTACTCATGAGCCATCTGTAGCAGCTGCATCTACAAAGAGCTTCCCTATAGCCCTCCATGCAACGCCTCACCTCCAATGATGAGCAAGATTCACTTGTAAGGGGATCTATGGCTACTCCACGGCTCCATAAAGCTGGCAACACATGACATCATCGATGATCTCCATCGACGGTCTCCTTCCAACGCTAGGCGATCGACTCCACAACCCTTCTCATAAAAGAGCTCAAGGGCTCACAGGCAATCTGAAATGCCACCACCAGCTGCTCAATAAGCTCCTGGATGGCTTCCGAACAAGCTTTGCAAAATGGCAAAGAAATATGTCTGGATGATGTCTACCTAAAATCTCTCCGTGAATGAGAGAATCGAGCTCTCCAAAGCTCTCGGTAGATCTCTCAAAGCAGTGCCCATTCTCCTCTCACTGAGCTCCTTGTAGATCGAATGCCATGGGCTCTAATACCAGTTGTGGGGGGTGTTGCATGTCCTCCATGTTGAGATCGGGAGTCTTTAGTATGAAGGTCACCCACCATCAGAATAAAAAAGGGGCGGGATCTTCTTCTATGACTCAATTTTCATTGTGCCAGATGAAAAAGGATAGTATGGTAGATTAGAATCTCTTTTCTTGTCCTCTTTTGATAGTCTACAATGGCCGCTTTCAAGCATGGAGATAAGTGAATCATATACAAATAGAATGTTTAATGATGTGAGAAATGCTGTGAAGCCAACTATTGGTGTAAGAAATGCTAGGTTGAGTTGGTTTCTTCCATTTCCATGCTTTGTTAATTTCTTTGCAAGTCATAGGCAACTAAGGAAAACAAAGATTACTTACACTTGCAAGAGCTTAGAAATGGACTAGCTATCTGAGCTATTTGACAATGGATGGACAACAAGAACATGTCATGCCGAAGATTTAGTACAATGTCGATTGAACACTTTAGATGTGACATTTTGGTGAGCAAATCTTACAATTCTTGTTTGTATAAATATTGATCAGGATATTATGTATTAATAGATCCAAAATTTTGCAAGTATTTCATTGGAAGGCAAAATCTCTGCATGTCTTTCACATATAGAAGGTTTAGATAGAAGAACCTTCAATGGGAAGTAATGGATGATGATCTGCACGATGGGACCCACAGTCCTATTGTCGAGGTATCAATTTATCGGCAAGGACATCCTAATCTAATGTTGGAATTGGAAGAGGAGTGGACCATGCGATTTATTAGGGAAGAATTTCAGTTGGCAATAACAAGCCCTCCCCAAGACTATTATTTTAGACTTGGTAATCACAAAGTTAGATATAGGGATGAGACAAGTATCCTTTGTAAGAATTGTTGCCCCCCCCATACTCTAGAGATAGTAGAGACATGATGGTAGGTATTTCATATGATATCCAGTTTCTTGGGTCCTTAGTGCTTCAACAATGCACTTGGCAATGAGGCATTGTTACATGTATGAATAGAAATCATATATAATACAAAGTGTTGTTTCATTTATTGTTAAGATTTTTTGTATTAAGTATGCACCTCAAGATTGATGGCTCTCTATGGTCTATGAATAATAAAGCGATAAATATTTGTAATTTTAAATTTGTGTGGACATTTGTATATTTGTATTATGCAAGACAGAGAGTGTGTGATCTCAAGATAGCAATTATAGCATGAAGAGAGACTAAGAGAGAGAGAGAGAGAGAGAGAGAGAGAGAGAAGTTGAGAGTACGATAAGCGACATAGATAATGCACCTGGCCATGAGATAGAGTTAAATGTATGAATAGAGAGAGAGAGAGAGAGAGAGAGAGAGAGAGAGAGGGAGAGAGAGAGCAGTCAGGGACACTAAGAGCCTCTTAGAGACAGAAGGATGGGGAGGGATACAAGGGAGACAGAGAGAATTAAGATTGCATTTATTCGTTTGCACCTCTAAGTTGAGAAGAGAAAAATACAAAAGCTAATTAAGGTCTTTGAGAGACTAAGAGATTGAAAAAAAAAACCTAGATACAACTGATCCAAAGGGTGGATTCGCTAACAAAATACAAAAAGTGTATACATGAAATCAATGTCCATGACATTGGAGACGGGGACACAAAGAGAGAGATGGAGAGTGGGATAGAGAGAGAGAGGTAGAGAATGGGAAGAGAGAGAGTTAAGATTTCATTTATTCATTTGCACCTCTAAGTTGAGAAAGAGAAAAATAAGAAAGTTAATTAAGGTCTTTGAGAGACTATGAGATTGAAAAAAAACCCATATACAATTGATCCAAAGGGTGTAGCTGCTAACAAAATACAAAAAGTCTATATGTAAAATCAATGTCCATGACATAGATAGCTAAGGGCAACATGGCAACAAGATGATCATCGGCGGGTGTCAAAAAGAGAGAGAGAGAGAGAGAGAGAGAGCAAATAGGGACAAAATCAAAGGGAGCAAAAGAGATAGAGAGACAGAGAGAGAGCAAGGGAGAGGAGGGGAGAGAGAGAGAGAGAGAGAGAGAGAGAGAGAGAGAGAGAGAGAGAGAGCAATGAGGGACACAAAGGAAGGGAAAGAAAGAAAGCTAGATTAACATCCTTGGAAGACCTTGTGGATCTATGAGAGAGAGATGGAGAGAGAGAGGGAGAGAGTGAGAGAGAGGAGAGGGAGATAGCTAAGGGGGGAGAGAGAGAGAGAGAGAGAGAGAGACTTTCCAAAGAAAAAACAATAAATATAAAAATATTGTAATTAAGAGCATTTTTAAGGGCAATGTCCATTTATAAATTAGACTTCTAAGGTCATTTTCACATTTTTAGTTTCCCACTCTTGAGTAACCTTGAATTCCATAGCCTCCTCTTTTGTCTTCCCGAGCGTCCTCCTACACTCATGGCTTCCCCTAGAGAGGCCTTTGACTAGTGGATTTCATCCACTAATTCCCATGCCTCTGCAAATCAGGTTTATCCTATCTTCTGCAAAGTATTCCATCTTGAGTCACACTTGAGAGCTCTCCTTCCTACTGATAATCCCTCTCTTCAATTTTTTGATAGACTTATCCATGGGCAATTTATCGTGATTGCTAACTCCCCTCACCAATGGGTTTCATTAGATATTTTGAGTTCTTTTGACTAGAGTGCTAACTTCAAGATGACACTAGGTAGGGCCATGGATAATGTCCCTCTCTCTCTCCATGAGTACGCTATTCCCATCGGGGATGATTCATCTTCCCCAATTCATTTGATCAAGAGAGATGCAGCCCTTACCATTCTCCTTGTGACTAGCAAGTTTGATGACGATGTTGGCGAGCAGCCTGAGGGTTTTGCATCCACAAGTGGTGGAGTAGGTCCATCAACAAGTGGTGGAGGAGATGACCTAAACCTAGAATTGGAGCCTGAGGAGCATACTATTAGCCTAGCTGAGGAGCAAGTTGAAAGCGAGGTCATCTTATCTTCATATTCGACTCGTGCATATCCATCCTGTACCTATAATCCAGATGAGGCAACAAGCAAGCCACACCTTACTTCGGTTGATCCAATCAGAATTGAGGGTGAGGAATACCTTACCCTATTGGAAGTGATGGAAGAAACTGGTCTCTAAGAGGACGAGGTGCTTTGTCGGCTCTCGAATGATAGTTTTGATGATGTCATTGACTTTCATGCTCTAGTGAATCCAGCAATCGATGAGATTACATGCTTTGATGACTCGAGCCTCACCGATCTGCTGGAGGCAATCCAACTAACATAGAAGGCAATCGAGGATGCCGCACCAGAGTATGCACAAGAGTAGTACATGTCCGATGAGCAGTTCATGAATCTGAAGAGGGAATTGTTCGGGGACAAAGATGAAGAAGCTGGCACCTCAAGCCAACATGAAGTTCAATCAACCACAAAAGGGAGTCTAGTTAGACACTATAGCTGACGCACTTTGCGATGAGGTAGAAAAGGTATGTAGCTTTGCCAGCTTCATCATGTGATTCAAAATCATCAGTATAATTCTAGGTTCTATTTTAGGAACAAAAGAGGTCATGACCGACGCTTCCGACATCGCTATAGGAGCAGTCTTGATGCAAGAAGGCAGAGTTATTACTTTTGACAGCCATAAACATTCCGATATCCAAACCCGATACCCGGTTTATGATAAGGAGTTTCTTGCCGTTGTACATGCTTATCGCTCTTGGAAACATTATCATGGGAGCCGGCTCTGTGGTCAAGACAGACCATCACTCTCTAAAGTATATCTTTACTCAGCCAGTCATGAACGCTCGACAAGCATGCTGGGTTGAGTTTCTGGCCAACTTTCACATGACCATTGAGTACATTCTAGGACTACGCAATGTTGTTGCAGATGCTCTCAGCAGGTTAACTCTAGCATCAGCTATGGTAATCTCTACATTATCTGTGGATGTTCCGAATTCATTCAAAGGGAAATATTTCAATGATAAAGACTTCGGCACAGCAGTACAAGTTCTTTGAAAAGATCAACCTTCGACTTCCGAACAGAAGATTTTCTCATCCTATTCTTATACGGACGACCTCGTGTATTATCAAGATCGCTTCTGTGTAGCACATGACAAGGATGTTCGACGTCTTTTGTTAAAAGAGCATCATGAACACCCTTGCAAAGTTGGCCATCGGGATCAGCAGATCAATCGACTTCTGAAACTTTCTGATCTCCCGTAGTGCCACTTTCCCTGGCTTGAATCTGTACCACCTCATTGGAGGAGGGCCTCTTTGCCCTTGATGTGGAGGGCCTCTTCCTAGATGTTGAGGGCCTCTTTGACCTGCACTTGGAGCTCGGGCACCTCTCCCCCGTTGGCGTGGACCCTGATTGTCTGTTCTTCTCTGGGTCCTCTACTCTGTCCTTCGTTGTTCCTCTTCCACATGCTCCTCCTCCATCCTCTCCGAGTCATCCGTCTCTATCAGAGGATCTTCTTATGCCTTCCTCTGTCCCTCCTCTTGTGCCTTCCTCAATCCCTCTTGCTCCCTGTCTGGCTTCCAGATTGGTAGCTTCTCCCTTCGACGGAGATCATCGAGGGGAGAGGGAGGGGGCTATCACTCTTTGTCTCTAAGTTTGGAGGTGGGTCTAGCTATGCTAGTCTTCATGGTGCCTTGATCTTGGGCCTCACCATGGGGGATGGAGAGAGTGTGCAAGAGAAAGGGTGAGGGTGCAAGAGATAGTGTGGAAATCTCAAGGGCAAGTGGGAGGTGGTGTGGGAGTGGAGAGCTCTTTAAATAGTGAAATGAAAATGAGGGCACATTCTCTTATATAGGGACAAAAACCCTATTTTTTTTATAATACTTGTTTCAATAAAAACCCTTAAAAAAGTAAAATTAGTGCTACCTTGAGCTAAATACTTATAATTAACATCCCATAACACAAAATTTCTCATTTATATTGCAACTCACATCCATTATACATTGGCTTTACTGCAAATCACATAACTAAAATTACAAATAAATCCTGAAAATTATGCATAGGCATGCACATTGGAAGAGTCTCCACCATCATTTTCATTTGTCTCCACCCATATGTGCCCTTGTCTATGATGGGTTGCATGCCAACTTGCATGATTTTGTCTTGCATTTGATGAGTTGTATATTCTTCTTCGATGTTCCATGTTAACATCTTGCATTGCATGGGACACTAAGGAATCTTTGAATGCCAGTATTGCAACTGCTTTTATTTTGATATGCCTGTACCACCATTGAACCAATTGAACCATTGGGCTTGACTTAGTTATACCACCCCCATGTTGGGTTACTTTATTATATGCACAACATGCTTGCCAATGCAATCTTTCCATGCCCTGAGTAGACCACACTCCAATGCTTCCATAATTCCATGCCATGTATAGTGCATGAGCATATAATATGTGCTGCCAAATAGAAAAAGAAATCAGTAAATATAGGACCATTCAATATGCACATCTCAATGTCTAAATTAGAGATTACCATGTACTGTATGAAATGATTCTTTCCCCAAGCTATCTCCATATTTTAGTTAAAGTCATTCATAGCATTGATGAAACACTGTGCATCATCTTCTTCGAATCTTTTCTTTTGTAGTGAAGGTACTAAGCTATCAAGAGCTAACCACACTCGCACCTTTTCCAGTCTTTTCTATCCCTTCCCCCCTCATTCACAATAGGCATTGTGTAACTTTCTCCATACATCAAACTCATTAGCATGTTTGAGCTTGTCATTCTTCTTCCTTACAAAAAGGAATTTTAAAGTCTTGACACCACCAAAGCTTGGCTTACAAGGAACATTGCCTGTTTTTCTAGATCTTTCCTCATCTTTTGTAATCTTTACTTACCTAGAGTGTAGTCCCATATATGAAAGAACCTTTTCAATTCTTGCAATCATCCTCTCACTCTCTTGTTGGGGCTTCAAGTTATATGCATCAATGATGTATAGATGCACCAACTTTTCAATTATTCTCACAATAGCATGAAGCACACAAATGTGTACTTGCTCAAGAGGAATTTCAAGAGTTGGGCTCCATGATGGATCTTTCCTTGGAGTATCTCTATCTAGCGCCTTAGTTTTATTTATCTCTGCAAGTTCAGAGGCCCATTGCTTTTGATTATTTTTACCACCCTTTGTAGGTACTCTCATTTGCATGCACAGTAGACAAGGATGGCTTGTATTTGCTCCATGTGCCACATTAAACATACATTTAATTGTCTTGAGGTTAGCAACTAGATGCCATTATACATAGTAGGATCGAGAGCCCTCAACTTCAAGTAGATCACCATTGTTTTGACCTTTGATCACACTTGGGATATTGGTTTGGTCAAAAACCCACTTCAAAATTGAATGTGACTCTTTCGGCACTTGCAAAAAAAAATCACATGTTATTTCAAAGTATTCTAAGTCTTTTTGCATTATTGCATTAAAATACAAATTTCCATCATACCTCAAAGGCAACCAACCACCGAATCTCCTATTCTGATTGCACACTAAATTGTCTTGCATCATCAAGCTCAACTTCAAGGTCCAATATTCTATTCATCATTGTCAAACTAACTCTTTCCAATTTTTGACCTTTGATCACCTCACTTTCATTCCTCTCCATTTGCCCTCCAAGCCTGAATCCAGTCACTTGCCTTCAAATATGGTGGCAGTGGATCAAGTTGACCTCCACGCGTGAGATGGTCTAGTGAAAGGTATTGAGCATGACCTCTATAAACATTTTTCCTCATATGTTTGGAGTATCATACAAGCAATTTCAAACCTGATCTACAAATAGGACAAGCATGGTACCCACTTGTAACAAGTCCTGCATGCGTGCATGAATGTGTTAGTATAAGACATGCATGTGAAAGAGAGTCATAAAAGCATAATCCTATATTATACATGTAAAGACACAACCATGTACCTGCGCACTCTCCATATCCTGGGTAGTCATGCATGGTCCACATCAAGATACCCCTGACCAAAATATCATTGGTATGTCTAGGAGCTTTGGAAATATCATAGACCCAGACTCCTCTCCATAAGATCTATAACTCCTCTATCAAAGGTGCCATGTACACATCCATATGTTTAGCCTTGTACTTCCCTGGCACAAGTAGTGCAAGCATGAGGTGTCCCTTCTTTATTGTTAGCCATGGTGGGGTATTGTAATTTACCAAGACTATGGGCCATGTCGACCAAGATATTGAGCATAACGTGAAAGGATTCACGCTGTCCATGGTGAGCCCAAGATGTAAGTTGCATGGCTGCCTCGCAAAGTCCGGCCACTGATTGTCTATGTGCTTCCAAGCTACACAATCTACGGGAATCCTCAATGTGCAATGGACCGATGAGATGCATGCCAAGTCATTAACTCCGCTATGGATTTGCATCAGAACATGTGTTGTATTCTTGCAATGATGGGAAAGTGTCTCAAGACATTTATCGGTATCTTCTCACCCTGCAAGTCATGTCTGTATGCCCAGGGCCCCAAGACTAAATTCCTGGTTCCCCAAAATTTGGACAACTAGCCAAATCTCCATGCTCACAATGAAAGAGAATACATTCATTACGGCAAGCATGGATGGTATCATAATCCATACCTACCATTGTTAGCATCTTCTTTGCTTCATCTCTTGATGTGGGCATGGTATTTGGTAGAGGCAACATCTTCTAGAGCAACCTATCATAATTCAAACATACATAGGCTTTGAATAATGATGATTCTCATACATACATGATCTGATTCTCAAAACAAACAATATCCAAAGAATGAGTCAAATTAATGTGGGAGCCAACCTTATTAAGGCCGAGACGCTTGTATCTGACCACCCATACTTTGCTTGTAGATTCAAGATTGAGAGACAAGCCCATAGTTTAGACATCCTAGCACCCTCATATAACTGTGTTGATTGCAACTCTCGCATATTGACCTCAGACTCTGAAATCACGTGTATATGTGATGTAGTGCCCCTAAAAATAGAATCCATCATGTCCACCATACCCTCATCATCATCTGGTACATCCGAGAGACTATAGTCTTGCTCAAAGTGTGAAGGTATATGTGCACCCTTACCACCCTCCTCATCCTGTCTCAAGATTTCATGTAAATATAAGATCTTGTCTCAAGGTTTCGTGTTATAATGGTATCCAATATTAATCACGAACTCAAATAGCATTGACTTACCGATGATCCATCACCACATGCAACACCAACGGTGGGTACTGGTTCGGGCTTCTCCCCATACATTCACAAGTGGCACATGATAATATGACATTGATGTCATATTTCTCGCTTGCAATAAGTGCAATGACAATACAACCTCTTTGTAAGCCACTTTGTGTTCCCGAGTGTTGGTGCATCATCTAATGAGCTTCCACTCATCCCTTCCATCTGCACACTTCCAAAATCACAACATGAGCTGCAAGGAAATCTATTAAGATCCAAAAAATAGCCACCCATGAGCTCCCTTCCTTTCTTCTAACAGAAAGTGCCCTAAACTATTGCTATATAGCGACGCTTTTAGGATATAAATGTCGTTATATAGTGACACTGGGAACTAAAACCCAAAACCCTGCGCGATGCCGTCTTTCACATGTCTATTGTGAGAAAAGCAAAAATCTCTCCTCTCACCTTATATTTGATGACCTTGCTTTCCTCCTCTCTATCCCCCACTCCTCACCCCTATCCATCCCATCTCCCAACACTTGTGCTCCCTCTCCACCCTTCTCCCTCTCTGCTTGTGTGAAAGGAAGTTTTTCAAGAAGGTATGTCTCTTTAAGCAATGTAGGTTCATTTTTTGTGAGATTTCATTTTGTGAGTATTGAAGCATCTTTGTCCTTGTATTGCTAACGCTGTGTGCTAATTTTCATGCTTGATTTTTAGAGGTTAAAGACAAAAAACGAGATTTGGTGAAAGAAAGAAGACTCACCTCTTCTCTTTTTGGTATTTCTCTTCCTCCTCTTTCTCCTTGTTTGTAGGCTTATGCTTTCTCCTTGTTTGTAGGCTTCTCCAAACTCATCCAATCTCTTTGAAAAGTTGCTTCTCCAAAATCCTCCTTCTCTAACTAGTTATCTAAAAAAATGGTATGTTTCCTCTTTTTTGTAGGGCCATATTCCACGAAACATGGTTTGGGACTTTTCCAGGTAAGAAAGTGCTTCCTCTTTTTTCCTTTTATTATTTTTGTTATTTGCATTGGCCTAAGCTAATGCCTTAAGCACTAGCTACAGTGATGGGTGTAGGAACTCTCTCTTTCCCTCATATGCTCATTCATAAGCATAAGCATAAGCATATGCTTTCTCTCTTTTTCTCTTATGCATATGCTTTTCCTTCTCTTATGCTTATGCTCTTTTCCCCTCTTTCAATCTCTTTTTCCCTCTTCCTTCTCTTATTTTCCACTCTCTTTTTTCCTCTCTTTTTCTTCTCTTTTCATAAGCATATGTATTTGCGTAGGCTTATGCTTATGCATGAGTATATGCTCATTTCACTCTTCCGATTTGCGAGGAGTTAGCCCTATATATAGTTCTCATTGTGGGGGTAGAAGTAGAACTATCAGACTTGCATATCAACCCTTCAGGAGTGCAACCCTAGGCACTAGAGGAGGTAGATAGTGGCAGCAACATGGTGCAACAAAGACACCAGCAAGTAGGAGCCCTTACAAAGCCATGGTAGAGTTCCTCCCTAAGCCAATCAAGATCTCACTCAAGAGGCATGCAGCAGCAGGAGAGAGTAGGAGGTTTGATAATAGCTTGTGCTTTGGATCTAGCTAGGGATTATAAATTACTCATGTAGTTTAGAGATTCTGGCAGATATGTGACTTAGCATGGTAGTAATAAATTTGGTGGGTAATGTGGGTCTAAGTGGGTTGGGGATTGAGATTCTACGCATTAAGATAGGTTTTCTTGATGGTGTTACATCAAATAGTTGATGCATCGTTGATGGAGCTTAGAGCAACATATGTGATACTCTCAGGCTAAAATGGAGAAGATTAGATGGATGCTATTTGGATGGAGCACATGGAGGTGTAATAGGACAAGCAAGACGTATTTTTAGTGCCACTTGATCACTGAGCTATAATAGGACAAGCAGGATGTGTGGGTGTATAGCTCAACAACGGAGGACATCTTTAGTATGCTTGAGTGCCAAGGGAGTAGTTGTAGGATATCTTGGCCATGAGGGTGTGGGTCCGCTGGTGGTCATTGACTTGGGGTGTCATGATAAAAGGGTCCATGCCCTAGCCATGAGTTTGCAAAGGGGGAGCACAATAGGCTTTGACACCCTTGGATGCTCCTTGGACTTATTTTGAAGACTGATGCAGATGCCACATGAGCATTACACGCAGCCCACAATGTTCACCAGGTTGACAAAGCACACTCCTAATTGCATGCTTAGATCCATCAGTATGAACATGAAAATAAATGTCCCAATTGGGAGATATAAGGATGGGTGCTATGATTAGACACCACTTTAAAAGCTCAAAGGCTTGGTCACACTCTTCGGTCCATAAGAATTCCACTAATAATTTGTAAAGTGGTCTAGCTATCATGGCATACCGTAATATAAATCTTCTATAATAGCCGACATGTCCCATAAAGTCCTATACACCTTTGGAATTTGTAGGAGGAGGCAATTCCATGATGATTTTGATTTTCTCCATGTCAATTGCAATCCCATGTCAAGAGATGATGTGTCCCAAAACAACTCCATGGGTGACCATGAACTGGCATTTTGTTTGATTTAGGGAGATGCCATACTCCCTGCATTTGATTAGTACTGCTTCAAGACAAGCTTCAAGACATTTGAAGTGGTCTTTTTTGCTTGAATGGATGCACAAATCATCCACTTAGAATACCTGTAAAAACTTATTTAGAAATGACTTGAAAGCTATGAACATAACTCACTGGAATGTGGCCAGGGCATTACAAAGGCCGAATGGCATGACTCTATATGCAAAAATACCCCATTTTGTAGCAAATGATGTTTTTGATTGGTCTTTAGGAGCAATTTGCACTTGGTTATAGCCACTGAAGCCATTCAAGAAGCTATATATTTCAGAGCCTGCCACCTTTTCCAACACTGTTTCTCTTAAGGGTAGGGGATAGTGATCCTTCAATGTGGCAGCATTCACATTTTTTAAGTTTACGCATATTCTGAGCTTCTTGTTGCATTTAGGCACAATGACGATGGGTGAAACCGAATCAGTGTTCTCTATCTCGTAGATGAATCCGGCATCTAGGAGTTTTTTGAGCTCATCATAAACCATGGTGCCATCCTTAGGATTTGTGTGATAAGGTCCACATACCTTAGGGTGAGCACCTTCCCTTATAGGTATCATGTGTACTACCTAGTACTACTAGTGAAATTACTTTCATCTCTTTGTATGACCATGCTAGGTAGTCACGGTATTCCATTAGGAGTGCTTTGAGTTTGGTTTCATCTTCTTATCGAAGCAGTTTCCCAATGAAAACCAGTTTTTCTTCCTCCCCTTCAAGGGTGAGGTTTATTGTGCATGTTTTTGCCGGTCCCTTATAGATTCTAGTTTCTCCAATGCTATCGGTTTCTTGAACTTCAGATTCTCTTAGTGGTCTTGGAATTTCCATTGGCGCACTGCCACTTGTGTAATTCTTGAAGTATTCCGGCACTTCTCGAAGATTTGCCTCTAATGGTGTTGAACTAGCCTGACATGTGTCATGTGTACTAGGTGGCATAGTTGCATTTACTATTTTGTCAGGCTTTTCTTGACTTTCTTTTTCTGAAGTCTCTTGATCGAGCTTCATCCATACATGTGGCTTACATTTCTGAACCTTCTTACATTGGGAACTGTGGGGTAACTTTTCCACTGGTATGGTGTTTCCAAGTAAGGGTTCATTTGCTGTGCATACTCCTTCCAGTCCCTCAAGGGACCATTCAAGAGGCAGTGGTTCTGATTTTGAGGGAGCTGACTTTGCAAGGTACAATTCGACGATCCTTGTTTGGACTCATTCAAATTCATTGAAGTGTTCGGCCTTGGCATTTTAGCAATTTCCTCCTTCAGATTTCTTGCAGGATCTTTTGCTGTTAGTCAACTTTGGAGGTTCAACTTTTGGAAGCCTGACTGCCATTAGGGCATGTAGAATGGCTAAGTCATTATCAAAGATTTGATCTTCAATTCAGCATTCTCAGCCTCTGTTTCAAGGTCTCAAGGAAAATCTGAGTCATCATTGGTATGGGTACCTTCTTCAGGCTCATTATCCCACTCGAGGTTAGCCATAAAGAATGGCATCTCTAGATCAATTGGTTTTGCATGTGTCGGTGGAGGATCTACCTATAGCACCTTAGCATCTATTTGTAAGAAGATGGGGCCTAATGAATGGCAGTTGTCAATAATTGCCAATGTTTGTATCCAGTTATTAACATTGCTTTGTGAGTCACCTGCTATGGCATGCTGTTTTAAGGGAGCTGATTTGCTTGAGACTATCATGGAAGATGTGTCATCAATGCTCTAGGCACAATTGGTTTTATAGCTCCTATTCCCACATTCACCCTGACTATGGTGTCGTGATTCTGGATTGTCAATCTATCAGTTCCCCAGTCATGGAGGACTGATGCTTCTCATAACCAAGGATGTCCTAGTAAGATTTGATAGAATTTTTGGGGGAGATCCAAGATTGTGAATTGAAGGGAAAAGCAGACTCCTATGATCTTTGTGGACACGCCATTCACTATTCCCAAGGGTTTAGCCCATGAATCATTGGCAAGGTGTATGTTGAAATTAGCCTTTTGCATTGGTGGGAGACCCCATTCTTCATAGAGCTCCTTTGATAGGACATTTACACTTGCTCCACCATCCACTATGGCTTGGACTTCATTATATGCCTTGTGGATCAAAGGCATAGTAATCTTCCATATGTCATCTCTCTCACCCATCCGCACAGGGATATCTTCGACGTTGTTCATAGGTGGAGGGGGATTTGCGAGTTCAATCCATCCTTTGAAATTCTCTTAGAGATTGGGACAATTCCATAAGAGGATTCCAATGGGGATTGACACATGGCAACTTAGGATGCTAGAGAGTGTGGCTCCTTCAAGTTAATGTGGTGGTACATTATGTTGTGGAGTCTATTGTTCGAACAAAGGCTCGAGTACAGTATCAATACTTTGTGGAGCCAAGTCATGGATTGGGTTTTGTGCTTGTTTCTCAACCTCAAATTGAGCTGGAGCTTCTTTTATTTGAGGCTTGGGAGTTGATGTGGACGAGCTCAGTTGCTCATTACTGGGCGGAGGTGGAGGCAATTGTGCTTTCTTTTTCAGAAGTCGCTTTGGTTGGATTGGACTATTAGGGTCCTTGGTGGCCTCTTTCTGTTGGCATGTAATTACATTTACAGGTTGTGATATTATAGTTGCTGGACCTAGACTTTGATGGTCCACACCAATGATGCCAATTGGGACATCAGGCTTAACCTTTGTTTTTTATGGGCCTTTTTTTTTCATGGGACAATCCATACAGGCATGTCTTATGCCAAAATCTCTATAGAGGGGTTGGAAAGTAGTTGGGCTACCATGATGAGGGCACTCTATGATCCAGTGATTTTCTCCACAACTGTAGCACTTGATTGGTGCTCGATATGTGTTGGGACGTACTTGATTTGCATAAACTATATTAGGCCCTCTACACCTTCTACATAGTACACTGGGTACTCTTTTTCATACTCAAATGGCGAGTCTACTTCCTCGACTTGAAATTGATGTATTGGAACTGCCTGAGGAGCTAGATTAGGTGCTCTTGGATATGGTCATGTCTTTGGATTCCTAAGTAGTTGTGGGACTTGTGTTTGAACAAGAACATGATTTAGCCTCGAAGCTAGGGGTGCTTGTGCAAGTGCCGGTTCCCTATACACTAGCATGGGTGCTGCTTGGTATTGTTGAGGTTGAGGCAAGTTGTTGCACATGTTGAAGATGCAACTATTTTCATCATGACTGCCAACGATGCAAATATGGCACCACACTCTTGGCAATGGATTTGCTTGTGTAGTGATCCTAGCTCTTAGGATCGGGCACTCATTTGCTGTATGATTGGCCATGTAGTGTGGACACCAGATATTTTCTCGTCATGGATATGTCTGAGTTGGCGGCTGAGACAAGTGAAGTTTTTGTTCCATGGCCTGCATCATGTCTTCTTTCAGCTTCATGGTCATGGCCTCTAGGTGATCTTCATTTGATGTTTTGGCAGTGGACTTGGATTTGCCCTTTTTTGAGTGCTTATCACGTGTACTAGATCTACCGTCATCACTGCTAGTGTCTGAGTCAGTCATGCCATCCTCAATATCAATGGCTGCTAAATAAGCAGCACTGAACGTTTCATAGCTGCTTATATTTTTCATATCCATTCGGATTTTCTTTCTTAGTCCTACAATGAACCATGCCGAAGGTACTTTGTATCTAGGTGTGGGTCACATTTGGCAATTAGTCTTTTCATCTTACCCAAGTACATGCGTACATCTTCTCGCTGGCCTTGTTCGATCTTGCTTAGTTGGAGAGCGAGATAATCTTGTAGCCTCTCCGTTTGAAAGCATCGTTTGAATTCTCTTTGAAGTAGGTCCCATGTGGCATGCTCTTCCACTAGAAGGTCTAGGTACCATTCAGACGCTTCATCAGTTAAGGCCATGGGAAACCAAGCCACCTTGGTTTCATGGGATTGATCTCCACTTGCTCGGCATCATGCGGTATCAAAATGTTGGAGGAATCGGGCTGGATCTCCCCTACCATTATATTTGGGAAGTTCTAGTTTTCCCAAGGGGTGTCTGCCTTGATTGTTATTATTTCTTCGATTAAAGAAATTGTCAGTCTCTACATCGACGTCGATATCCCCATCATTGTTGCGATGGCGTCCAGCCATGCTGAGGCGTGGAGGAGTTAAAGGGAGTGATTAAATTTCAAGGGGGGATTTGGGGTAGAGGATTGTCGGGGGTGGTGGTTGCAATGGAGTTGTATGCAGATTAGGCGAGCATTGGAGTCGGAGGCATTGGCCAAAACATATCTGCATGCAAATTGGGCGAAGATTTGCCAAGGGTGTCTCTGCCACAAGTGCAGGTGTGGATGAAGTTTTGTTGGGAGGGTTAGAGTGGTGTTAGTTTGTGTAGAGACCGTCGTGTTAATAATGTGCCTAAGATTGACCTACGTATGTAGGGAAATATTCTGGTGTAGATGGATCATTATTCAGAGGTCACGGCATGAAGATATGAGCAAATTTGTGCGAAATGAGGCCCACACAGGGGCGCAAATGAGCGAGTGCTAGGGATGCTGAAATGGTGTGCAATGGGCTGGAAAAATGCACCGTAGCATGGTGTTTCTATGTATGAAATCTAGGTTCAAACCGGGTTCAGTTTGAATCCTAAACGGATGAGTTACGAGGGGTTAAAGTAGGGGTAAAATTGCATTTTTGGGAGGGGGGCCTAAGGGTGGTGTGAATGGACTTTAAGTCCAACTGGCGGGTTGGAACCAAGCTAATCTAGTTAGGTTACCTAACCTATATCCTCCCAGTTACTATAACTGGGAGATTAACCTAACTAAGTTCACTAACTATAGTTAGGTACTAACTGAAGGTTAGTTAACCTAACCTAACTGTTAGTAACTAACCTAGGGTAAACCTAACCTAGTTAGACTAACCTAACCTAGCCTAGTTAGACTAAACTAATCTAACCTAGGGTTAGGTTAAGGTTACGTTTTTTTTTAAATTTTTAATCTGTTTGTGGGGGGGAAGATGCAGTGGTGGCGAGGGGGAGGGGGATTTTTGAGCAACGGCCCACCAAGGGGGGGAGAATTTCGAGCAGTGGCCTAGGGGGGTGCAGGGAAGGGGGCCATTTGAACAGAGGGGAGGGGAGGGGAGGGGGGTGGAGCGGCGGCGGGGCGAGGGGTGCAGGGGAGGGGAGGGGAGGGGGTGGAGTTTGAGGGCACGAGCAAGGCGCGGGGCACGAGCGAGGCACGAGGCACGGGCAGGGATGGGCGAGCATACGAGGAGGGGGTGGGCGAGCAGGGAGGGGGTGGGCAGGCGGGGTGGGCAAGGCATGGGCGGGGAGGGTGGAGAGCGGGCAGGCGCTATGCACGGCACTATCGCTGTGGGCATTGGCCCTCAACATAGCAAGGGCCTTAAGGCCCTTGTTTAATATATGTTAGGTAGGTTAGGGGTATTGTGTAGGAGCAGTCGATGAGGGGGGCATAAGAGAGAGAGAGAGAGAGAGAGAGAGAGAGAGGGGAGGGGAGGGGAGGGAGAGAGAGAGAGAGAGAGAGAGGGGGGGGGGGGAGGGGGGGAGGGAAAGAGAGAGAGAGAGGGAGAGGAAAGGGGAGGGAAAGAGAGAGAGAGACAGAGAGAGAGAGAGAGAGAAGAGAGAGAGAGAGAGAGAGGGGGAGGGAAAGAGAGAGAGGGAGAGAGAGAGGGGTAGGGAAATAGAGAGAAAGAGAGAGAAAGAAAGAGAGAGGGCGAGGGACAAAGAGAGAGAAAGAGGGGGAGGGAAAGAGAGAGAGGGAGGGAGGGAGAGAGAGAGGGAGGGAAGGAGAGAGAGAAAGAAAGAGGGAAGGGGAGGGATAGAGAGAGAAAGAAAGAGAGGGGGGGAGGGAAAGAGAGAGAGAAAGAGAGAGAAAGAAAGAGAAAGAGAAGAGGGAGGGGGAGGGAAAAGAGAGAGAGAGGGGGGGAAAGGGGGAGGGGTGGTGGTGGAAGGGGGTGGTGGAGATGGAGGGGGGTGGGGGGAGGGAAGAAAGAGGTGGTGGAAATGGGAGGGGGGGAGGGGGTGCTAGAGATGAAGGGGGGGAGGGGTTGGTGGAGATGGAGGGGGTTGGGGGGAGGGAAGAAAGAGGTGATGGAAATGGGAGGGGGGGGGGTGTGATGGTGGGGGGAGGGGGTGGTAGAGATGGAGGGGGGGGGGTGGGGGGTGTTGAGATATCGAGCTCCACTCGTGATATGCCAGGGTGACCGTTGTGTATTTATGTCACCGACTTGTTAGCTGGAGATGCGGTTGGTATATCGCCCACGAATAACAGCTGGATGACAGCTATTCTTATCTACTCTAGTTTGTGGCTCAGTTAGTATGCCACCTTAGTTAGTTGAGTTTGGTTTGAGACCCACATATAGGGTTCTTCTATTTTCTTTGTACTAGAGTTCTTTTGGCTTTCACAACTAAGAAGAGGAAAACTGTTTTCAGCCTCCACCTTTGTGTGTATTCCCCCCATTGTACATGTGAGAAAGCCGCAAGTGAGACTCCTTCCCTCTCTCCCACTATCTTCACATGGTATCAAAGCCTTGTTCGTGGTAAGGAGCTCAAGAAAGCAAACCAAGTTCGCAGTGTCCTGGTAAGAGGACAAGTGTTGCTTTCCTTTTTTGAGTGTGGAAGTAAATCTCTGCAGGTAGCACAGCCGGAAGTGCAAGAGTGCACTGTCTCAGATTGAGACGCCCTTCGCGGTGTGGCGAGAGGGCATTATATGCATTATTTTTTTGATTCGAGGTCATTTCAGGGCCCGTTTTGGAGGCGAAAGTTCTCCGCAGGCACTCCGAAAAAGGCCCTGTTTTTGCTGTGCGACCACTGCTCGGCTAGTCGGTGGAAAGTTGCCGCAAAAATCGCATCATATGCCTGTGTGCAGAGACATTGGGAGTTGCAAAATCATGCTTGTTGCCTGTTGATGCAAAATCGTCACTAGGAAGTGACTGTGTGGTGAAATACCACTTTCGTCAGTTTTGCAGATCTGCCCGTGTGAGGCAAAAGCTGTGTTTTTTGCAGTGACAGAATATTTTGCGGTGTTCTAAAATGGCATCTGATTCTCTTTCTCAGATTGTCACTGAAAAGCTTGACAAGAACAACTTCCAGGCATGGAAGTTTAGAATGACGAATTTCCTTATGGGAAAAGGCTATTGGGAGTTCATTACAAGAAATGAAGAAGAACCTGTTCTTCCTAATGTTCCCAATCAACAGGAAATGTAGGCATTTAAAGGATGGCATGAGAGAGCCAGGAAAGTTATGTACTGGCTGTCTATCAGTATTTTGGACTCCATGATTGTGCATATTCAGGATGCAAGTACGCCAAAGGAGGCATGGGATACTTTGGCAAAAATGTACAGCACAAATACGCAAGCCAGGAAAATGCAGCTCAAACAGGAGTTGCACAATGTGCAGAGAGAAAATTTGAGCATAAACGACTACCACATGAAGGTGAAGAAAATTGCAGATGCACTTGCTTCCATTGGGTCACCAGTGGAAGATGATGATCTAGTTTCTGTGACCTTGAATGGTCTAGGAAAGGATTATGCGCAGTTCCGGACATCCATTGCCGTCCGTGAAAAATTTCCAGATTTTGAAGAGTTGTTTGCTCTTCTAATTTCTGAAGAGCAGAGAAATGGGGGTGGATCTTCTTCAGTAGGAACTTCAAAAGAAACTGTCTTCTACTCAAATGCTGGTAGAGGGAGAGGCAGAGGTAGAGGAGGCCGCTGCAAGCCGTAGTAGAAATCAGAATATGCAACAAACGCAAGAAAACCAGTCCTATGCAGGAGGACGTGGCAACTCTAGAGGCAGGGGGAGCCAAAGAGGCCGTGGTGGATGGTAGAGAGGCCAAAATGCAAACAGCAATGTTGAATGCTACTATTGTGGCAAAATGGGTCATATGGCTAAGGACTGCTATAAAAAGCAGAATGACATTATGAATGGAAAATTGCAGCAAGGCAATTATGCATCTTCTAGTAGGCAGGGTGATGACAGAAATGAGCATCTATTTATGGTGCAGCATATGACCAATTCTGTGACAAGTGCAGAAGAACGAAATGATGTGTGGTATGTTGACTTAGGTGCGTCAAACCACATGACAGGTCATGCAGAATGGATGCAAGATGCAAGGAAAATGGAAAAGCTAGGATTTGTGGAGACTGGTGATGATACTGCACATCCTATTGTGCAGATTGGTAAAATTCCTTTGTCTATGCAGGATGGGAAAAAGAAATACATGTCCGATGTATTTCATGTCCCGAACATCACCAAGAACCTGGTTTCTGTCGGTCAAATGGTTGAGCAGGTCTTGCAGGTTAGATTTAATCCTCATGGATGCTTTGTTGAGGATATGAAAAATAACGGTCGCTTGATAGCAAAAGGAAAGAAGAAGGGCAGGATGTTTACGTTGGATGCGGACATGCCTGAATTGAGTGCAGCAATGTTTGCACATGGGACCGGTGTAGTTGCAGATATTGATATCTGGCACAAACACATTGGTCATGTTAATGTACAACGACTTAAATCAATGCAGGCCCAAAATATTGTTGCAAGATTGCCTAAATTCAAGGTTGCAGAAATGCATAAGGTGTGTGAAGCCTGTCAATTTGGAAAATAGGCAAGGAAACCATTTCCTAAGCATGTTCAAGAGAGTAAGAAGCCATTGGAATTAATCCACTCTGATGTGTGGACTACTAAAGCTGCATCTATTGGAGGCTGTCATTACTTTGTCACCTTTATTGATGACTACAGCAAAAAAGTTTGGGTGTATTTTATGAAAAAGAAAAGTGAAGTGTTTGGGCACTTCAAAGTTTTTAAAGCTATGGTTGAAAAAGAAACAGGCTTGCAAATAAAATGCCTAAGGTCAGATGGAGGGGGAGAGTACCTCTCAAATGAATTTGCAAGGTTCCTACAGGAGCATGGTATAAAGCAGCAATATTCATGCAGTCATACCCCACAGCAAAATGGAATTGCAGAAAGGAAAAACAGGCATATTGGAGGGGTATCTCGGGCCATGCTAAATGAAAAAGATCTACCAGATTATTATTAGGCTGAAGCAGTTGCTACAGCAGTTTATATAATGAACAAGACTCCCACTGCAGCAATACATGGCATGACGCCAGAGGAGATGTATACTGGTAGGAAACCGGATATTTCCCATTTGAAAATTTTTGGTTGCATTGCCTATGTTCATGTGCCAGATGAATTGAGGTCCAAGTTGGATCCAAAAGCTGAGAAGTGCATCTTTATTGGTTATTCTCTGCAGCAGAAGGGTATAGATGCTATAACCCTTCTACACGAAAGTTCACAGTGAGCAGAGATGTTGTTTTTTATGAGATGATCAGCTGGTATAAACCAGTAAATGTAATGATTGATGTAGATGCACAAAATGGTAATACTGCACAGAATTCACAGCAACAATCACAAAATATTAGTGGACCTAGAGTGTCCTCTAGCAGTGGTTCACATACTTCGCCATGGACAGGCAGATTGAGATCAGGAGAATCTCCTCAAAGCAATGTAGAGAGTGGTATGCAGGTATCACGAAAAGGAAAAGAGAAGGTAGATCAGCCCATGTTTGATGTGAATGCAGGTCACTCTTATGTGGATGGTGAATCCAGTGGCTCAGAACAGAGCATTGATGATGAGTTGGGTATTCCTTCTGTTGTTACACCTGGAGTAAGGAAGACCAGGGATGTTTTGAGAGCACCTGGAAGTGAGCCTATTTTGCGTAGGTGTACCAGGGTTAGGTATCCTGTGGATAGGCTGAAATATGATGGATTTACAGCCATTCACTATGCCTATATGGTCAAAGTGATACATATGCTTGTAGAAGATCATCCATACATTCGATCCAAAAACATGGAAACAGAACTAACTATGTCAAAAGAAAAAAAACACATTTTTATCATAAGGATTAATTTTGCTTAGTGAAAATACCTATGTAATCTGGACAATACCATGCTTTAAAAAACTTAGGGAGCCAAAAAAGGATTTTAGCCCTCCATACTTCTATTATGACCAATGTCTAAATGATAGTTCTATCGAAACTAGAAATGAATGCATCTAACCACTATGTTGAGTGCTCATCTAGCATCCTATAGACTATTATGTTAAACTCAATACGTGACCACAAACTCAAGCATAAGAGGAGCATGATTCAAGTGAAATAATTGGCAAAGACACTCTGTAACTAGTATCCTACTGCATCTAATGGAAAATATGCACCAGGCGTTAACAAGCTTCTATTTCCACCCCTATAAGCAAACTTGTATCCTGTAGTATGAAAAACTTTAAGGAAAACATTGCACTTAATGCATCAATTAAGCCAGTGACTACTCATCCATGCACAATCGAACAATCATCAAGGAAAGTCTAGTCAAGCAAGTTTAAGCAAAAAACCAAATATCTATTTGGATCTATGCCGTGGTGTATCCGCCAACCATGAGTAGCAAAAGAACCTATGAAAAAAGCAAAATAGGGATTATGCCACTCTACCATGATCACTTCCATGCTACAAATAAGGGAATACATAGTCGTTTTAGGGTACTTTTAGGGTTCATTCCCAACCACTAAAAAGAGAGCCAATGCTATCTATTTGTATTCATTAAATCTTTATGAACATTATCATGTTCAATAAAAGGATAGGAGCCAGCTCAATGGGTAGTCTTAAACAAATATAAATACTATTCGAATTTTAACCTTATGCAAAAGCTTTTTTTTAACACAAAGTAAAACCTGATTATACATATAGATGGGAATCAGGTCACCATTGTAAGTATGTATTTAGTAATTAAGTTGAAAATATTCCCTTAGAAAAATAGCTCAATCAACATAGTACCCATATTATATATCCAAAATTTACAAGATCTCATTCATACCATTAGATTGTTTTCATCACTTGTCATGAGTACTAACCTCAATTGGCATTATGTATTTGGGTCAAAATAGTTTTTAGTATAGGATATAATGGAGCAATACATTGATGTAATATCTAGTGATCATAGTTTCTAATATAGGATAAAATGGAGCATAGAGTAATGTTGTCATTCAAAAATGATAATATACCTTCCTTGACCATATACAAGTATCATGAATTCATAAAAAAAGTTAGTCATAAACTGCAATATAATGTGCCCATGATGTATGTACATTAAATCTTCACATGTTAGAATGTGAGAAAGGGAATAATTTAACTATGAAATTAGGGATCAATGTAGGAAATGGTCTTCTATGCACACATATATGCTAAGGGTCCATCTAATACAATATTGGAAATTGATGTGAGTATAAGTGTATGCATCCATCGGTGATGTATATGAGTGTATGCATCCATTTGTGATGTATATTGTTGTACTAATCCATGGTGCTTTACCGCTTGAGTTGTTTGTAGCACAATTAATCACAACAATGTTGTATTTTTTAAAAGAAAAATGCCATAAAAATTTCATGCTACAAAACACACACAAAAAAAATGGCATTTGTAGCATTAATCCAAGCATTTCCTACAAGCAATCTCCATCCCTCCCTTTCCTACTTACTCTTTCAGCCACCTCCACCCTCTTGTTGCCCTTCAAGACTGCCTCTTGCCTCCTCGCCTCCTTGCTTCCTCACCTCCTTGCTTCTTTGCCTTCTCACCTCCTTGCATTATGCTTGTTGCTGGCAATTCCAAGGCTGTCCCTCCCCTCATTGGCTAGCTCGTCTACTCCTCATGTCATCCTTCTCCTCATTTTGGTGTCTCCAATGAATAGCTTGGGGGTCTTGCTTTTGGAGGGGGGAAGCATAAGAATGGAAACACCTTAATGCGCTGTCATTTTTCGTGCTTTTGCCACCCAAAAACAAGACCTGCAAAGCCCTTGCTTAAGCTTGAATGAGCCTCTTGATTTTCGGCGTGTTAAGCCATTTTTGACCACTATACCCCCCCCCCAAAATCAAGAGGCTCATTCAAGCTTAAGCAAGGGCTTTGCAAGCATTGCAAGTCCAGTAAATGAAATCAATCAGATTAGGAATTAACAAAATCAATTTGGGAATGGTCAGAAATACTTTGTCTTTGAATAATGCCTTGGATCATGGGATGGGGTCCCATGAACCTGCTGCTTATGATGACGAATGGTTCTGCCCTTGACTAAAGGTGATGTGTGTAGTAGTAAAAGGATAGCCCTCATGGAATCTCTAAGGGGTCTTGATTTTGGCCATGATTTGCACATTCTAGCACTTGAGCCATACATCAATTTCCAACACTTGAGGCATATAGTGGCTTTGCCCACGCAATGTTTCTTGTGTTCCTTACCTTTCTTTCCAATGGGGGTCTTGATTTTGGGGGTGTATGCCAAAAATTGATAAACAACATTATTTGATGCGTATAGTTTTATTAAATCGATAAAATAGGCATGAAAACATCTAAATTGGCTCTTGCCATTTGATTTGATGTATGACATGACCCCATTTGGATTTGTAATTCCAAAGATACGGGGTCTTACTTTTAGGGCTTGAATGCTTGAAATAGGCAGTGCGTCAATGCGCTACCTATTTCATACACATAGGCCTCAAAAGTAGGACCCCATGTAGGACCAAATGAGGTCCTACTTTTGAGGCCTAAATGCATGAAATAGGCAGCACATTGATAAGCTACCTATTTCAGGAATTCAGGCCCTAAAAGTAGGAC